>NC_056444.1:74520232-74560232 GCF_018296145.1 Oncorhynchus tshawytscha | reverse complement strand
TCGTAGTTGTAGTAGTGGTGGTAGTGGTGGTGGTGGTGGTGGTTGTAGTGGTGGTGGTAGTGGTGGTAGTAGTAGTAGTGGTGGTAGTACTATTAGTTGTGGTGGTAGTAGTAGTGGTGGTATTGGTGGTTGTAGTGGTGGTAGTAGTAGTATTAGTAGTGGTTGTGGTGGAGGTAGTAGTAGTAGTGATGTTGGTGGTAGTGGAGGTGGTGGTAGTAGTGCTGGTGATAGAGGTGGTGGTGGTGGAGGTGGTGGTAGTAGTGGCGGTGGTGGAGGTAGTAGTAGTGGTGGTATTGGTAGTGGTGGTTGTTTTTAGTAGTTGTGGTGGTGGTTGTAGTAGTAGTGGTGGTGGTGTTGGTAGTGGTCGTGGTAGTAGTGGTGATATTGGTAGTGGTGGTTGTAGTAGTAGTAGTATTGGTGGTGGAGGTGGGTGTGGTGTTGGTAGTGTTCGTGGTAGTAGTAGTTGTGGTGATGTTGGTGGTGGTAGTAGTAATAGGTGGTGATGGAGTTGGTGGTGGTAGTAGTGGTGGTGGTGGAGGTAGTAGTAGTAGTGGTGGTTGTAGTGGTGGTTGTAGTGGTAGTTATGGTGGTGGTAGTTGTGGTGGTGGTTGTAGTCCTAGTAGTGGTCGTAGTTGTAGTAGTGGTGGTAGTTGTGGTGGTGGTAGTAGTAGTAGTGGTAGTAGTAGTAGTGGTGGTGGTGGTGGTTGTAGTGGTGGTAGTAGTAGTAGTGGTGGTAGTACTATTAGTTGTGGTAGTAGCAGTAGTGGTAGTAGTAGTGGTGGTATTGGCGGTTGTAGTGGTGGTAGTAGTAGTATTAGTAGTGGTGGTGGTGGTGGTAGTAGTAGTAGTAGTGATGTTGGTGGTAGTGGAGGTGGTGGTAGTAGTGCTGGTGACAGAGGTGGTGGTGGTGGTGGAGGTGGTGGTAGTAGTAGTAGTGGTGGTATTGGTAGTGGTGGTCGTAGTAGTAGTTGTGGTATTGGTAGTGGTGGTTGTAGTAGTAGTAGTGGTGGTGGTGGTTGTTCTAGTATTAGTGGTGGTGGTGTTGGTAGTGGTGGAGGTGGTATTGGTAGTGGTCATGGTAGTAGTAGTTGTGGTGATGGTGGTGGTGGTAGTAGTAATAGGTGGTGATGGAGGTGGTGGTGGTAGTAGTGGTGGTGGTGGAGGTAGTAGTAGTGGTCATGGTCGTTGTAGTGGTAGTTGGTGGTACTGGTGGTTGTAGTGGTGGTAGTAGTAGAAGTAGTAGTGGTGGTGGTGATAGTAGTAGTGGTGGTGGTGTTTGTAGTGGTGGTGGTAGTAGTAGTGGTGGTGGTACTGGTGGTAGTGGTGGTGGTGGTAGTAGTGGTGGTGGAGGTAGTAGTGGTGGTGATAGTAGTGGTGGTAGTAGTAGTAGTGGGTGTGGTAGTGGAGGTGGTGGTAGTAGGGGTAGTAGTGCTGGTGGTAGTAGTAGTGGTGGTAGTAGCAGTAGTGGTGGTGCTAGTAATATTGGTAGTGGATTTAGTAGTAGTACTGATTATAGTAGTTGTAGTGGTGGTGGTAATGGTGGTAGTGGTGGTAGTAATGGTGGTAGTTCTGCTAGTAATTGTATTGGTGGTAGTAGTATTGGTGGCAGTGCTGGTCGTAGTGGTAGTTGTGGTAGTAGTAGTAGTAGTAGTAGTGGTGGTATTGGTAGTGGTGGTTGTAGTAGTAATTATGGTATTTGTAGTGATGGTTGTAGTAGTAGTAGTGGTGGTGGTTGTTCTAGTATTAGTGGTGGTGGTGTTGGTAGTGGTGGAGGTGGTATTGGTAGTGGTCATGGTAGTAGTAGTTGTGGTGATGGTGGTGGTGGTAGTAGTAATAGGTGGTGATGGTGGTGGTGGAGGTAGTAGTAGTGGTCATGGTCGTTGTAGTGGTAGTTGGTGGTATTCGTGGTGGTAGTAGTAGTAGTGGTGGTGGTGATAGTAGTAGTGGTGGTGGTGTTTGTAGTGGTGGTGGTAGTAGTAGTGGTGGTGGTACTGGTGGTAGTGGTGGTGGAGGTAGTAGTGGTGGTGGTAGTAGTGGTGGTAGTAGTGGGTGTGGTAGTGGAGGTGGTGGTAGTAGTGGTAGTAGTGCTGGTGGTAGTAGTAATGGTGGTAGTAGCAGTAGTGGTGGTGCTAGTAATATTGGTAGTGGTGGTAGTAGTAGTACTGATTATAGTAGTTGTAGTGGTGGTGGTAATGGTGGTAGTGGTAGTAGTAGTGGTGGTATTGGTGGTTGTAGTGGTGGTAGTAGTAGTAGTATTATTAGTGGTGGTGGTGGTAGTAGTAGTAGTAGTGATATTGGTGGTAGTGGAGGTGGTGGTAGTAGTGCTGGTGATAGAGGTGGTGGTGGTGGTGGTAGTGGTAGTAGTAGTGGTGGTGGTAATAGTAGTAGTGGTAGTAGTAGTGGAAGTGGTCGCCTCTGAGTCTAACACACATACTGTTCTCCTAGCATCTCATTTTCCTTTGAGTTGTATTCCTCTATGTGTTTATGGTTTCCTTCATGGCATTTGGAGTGTGCTTGTGTTTTGCCAGGAGCCTGAATGAATGATCTCCTTCATTTCACAGGATGTGTATTTAACTCGCTAACTTAAAACTGACTATATGTAAGTGAGTGAGTAGGTAAGTGTATATTTATGTGTGTGTGTGTGTTCGAGTGTGTGTCTGCATGCGTGACTGCGTCTTTGTGTCAGCATGTACATGTGTGTGTGCACATGGCTGCCTTGCTTCCCCAAGGGACCAAACTTCACATGACATCAATCTGAATCCAGGGAAATAGTGATCTCATTATAGGCATCTTGTAGCTGATTAAAACCTGCCACTCTCTCTACCTCTCCCTCTCTCTGTCTCTCTCTCTGTCTCTCTCTCTGTCTCTCTCTCTCTCTCTCTCTTTCTCCCTCCCTCCCTCTCTCTCTCTCTCTCATCCTTCTCTCCCCCTCCACTCTCTGCACCAGCCCACTCCCTCCCCTCCCTCTAACCCCTCTCTATTCCTCCTGCTCTATCTCTCTAAACCACTCTCCCTGTCTCTCCCACCCCCTTCCCCCTCACTATCTTTCTCCCTCCGTTTCTCTCTCTCCCTGTCTCTCTCTCCCTCCCCCTCCCCCTCACTATCTTTCACCCTCCGTTTCTCTCTCTCCCTGTCCCTCCCTCTTTCTCTCCCTCCATCTCTCTCTCCCACTCAACCCCGCCCTCTCTCCCTGATTCCCCTCCTCTCAAACCCTCCCTCTCTCCCTGACTCCTCTCCTCTCAACCCTTCCCTCTCTCCCAGATTCCCTTCCTCTCAACCTCTCCCTGATCCCCTCTTCCCTCCATCCTCTCCTCTTTTCTTCTTCAAAGACGAAGTCTTCTGATGCTTTATTGATTTCAAAAAAGCTTTAGACTCAATTTGGCATGAGGGACTGTTATACAAATGGATGGAAAGTGGTGATAGGCGGAAAACATACAACATTATAAAAATCCATGTACACAAACAACAAGTTAAAATTGGCTAAAAAAACACACACATTTCTTTCCACAGGGCCGGGGGGTGAGACAGGGATGCATCTTAAGCCCCACCCTCTTCAACATACAGAATATATCAATGAACTGGCGCGGGCACAAGAACAGTCTGCTGCACCCGGCCTCACCTTACTAGAATCTGAAGTCAAATGTCTACTGTTTGCTGATGATCTGGTGCTTCTGTCCCCAGCCATGGAGGGCCTACAGCAGCACCTAGATCTTCTGCACAGATTCTGTCAGACCTGTGCACTGACAATAAATCTCAGTATGACACAAAAAAATTGTGTTCCAAAAAAGGACCAGTTTCCAGGACCACAAAAACAAAATTCCATCTAGACACCATTGCCCTAGAGCACACAAAAAACTATACATACCTTGGCCTAAACAGCAGCGCCACAGGTAACTTCCACAAAGCTGTGAACGATCTGAGAGACAAGGCAAGAAGGGCCTTATATGCCATCAAAAGGAACATAAAATTCTACATACCTATTAGGATCTGGCTAAAAATACTTGAATCAGTTATAGAACCCATTGCCCTTTAAGGTTGTGAGGTCTGGGGTCCGCTCACCAACCAAGAATTGACAAAATGGGCCAAACACCAAATTGGGACTCTGCATGTGGAATTCTGCAAAAAAATATCCTATGCGTAAAACACCAAATAATGCATGCAGAGCAGAATTAGGTCGATACCAGCTAATTATCAAAACCCATAAAAGAGCCTTTAAATTCTAAAATGAAGTGATTCCCAAACCTTCCATAACAAAGCCATCATTTACGGAGAAATTAACCTGGAGAAGAGCCCCCTTAGCAAGCTGGTCCTGGGGCTTTTTTCACAAATACAAACAGACCCACAGAGCCCCGGGACAGCAACACAATTAGACACAACTAAATCATGAGAAAACAAAAAGATAATTACTTGACACATTGGAAAGAATTTACAAAAAATCAGAGCAAACTAGAATGCTATTTGGCCCTAAACAGGAGAGTACACAAAGTACACAAAGTACACAAGTACACAGGAGAGCACATTTTTGACTACGTACAGACTCAGTGAGCATAGCCTTGCTATTGAGAAAGGCCGCCGAAGGCAGACCAGGCTTTCAAGAGAAGACAGGCTATGTGCACACTTCCCACAAAATGAGGTGGAAACTGAGCTGCACTTCCTAACCCCCTGCCAAATGTTTGACCATATTAGAGACACATATTTCCCTCAGATTACACAGACCCACAAAGAATTCGAAAACAAATCCAATTTTGATAAACTCCCGTATGTATTGGTTGAAATATCTCAGTGTGCCATCACAGCAGGAATATTTGTAACCTGTTGCCACAAGAAAAGGCCAACCAGTGAAGAACAAACACCATTGTAAGTACATCCTATATTTATGTTTATTTATTTTCCCTTTTGTACTTTAACTATTTGCACATCATTACAACACTGTATATAGACATAATATGACATTTGAAATGTCTTTATTATTTTGAAACTTTTGTAAGTGTAATGTTTACTGTTTATTTTTTATTATTTATTTCACTTTTGTTTATTATCTATTTCACTTGCTTTTGCAATGTAAACATATGTTTCCCATGCCAATAAAGCTCCGTAAACTGAATTTAAATTGAATTGAGCAAAAGAGAGAGAGAGAGGGACTGGGGTGAGAGAGAGAGAGAGAGAGAGAGATAGGTTGGCGAGAGGGAGAGAGAGAGAGAGGCTGAGGGGCGAGAGACAGAGAGAAGCGGGGGGAGAGAGAGAATGAGAGGGAGAAAGAGGTAGAGAGAGGGTTAGAGAAGAGAGAGATAGGACTCTGATCTATCTTCATTATCCTCCACTCTGCAGTCTCCCAGACAGTCACATCATAAATCTCCCCCTGCAGCACACTTCACTGACACTGAAACACAAACACTGCTGACCCCTGACCTCCCCTGCGGCTGCTATTACTGACACACACACACACACAGTTCAATAGACTGTTGCACACAGCTCACACACACACAGTTCAATACATTTATACACAGCTCACACACACACAGTTCAATACACCGTTGCTCACACACACACACAGTTCAATACACCGTTGCTCACACACACACACACAGTTCAATACACCGTTGCTCACACACACACACAGTTCAATACACCGTTGCTCACACACACACACACAGTTCAATACACCGTTGCACTCAGCTCACGCACACAGTTCAATACACCGTTGCTCACACACACACACACACAGTTCAATACACCATTGCACTCAGCTCACACACACACACAGTTCAATACACCGTTGCTCACACACACACACACACACACACAGTTCAATACACCGTTGCACTCAGCTCACGCACACAGTTCAATACACCGTTGCTCACACACACACACACACAGTTCAATACACCATTGCACTCAGCTCACGCACACAGTTCAATACACTGTTGCTCACACACACACACAGTTCAATACACAGGTACACACAACTCACACACACACACAGTTCAATACACCGTTGCTCACACACACCCACACACACACAATTCAATACACAGTTGCACACAACTCACACACACACACACACAGTTCAATACATGGTTGCGCACAGATCACACACACAGTTCAATACACTGTTGTACACTGCTCACACACATAAAATAAGCAATACATGGTCAATACACACAAGTATGTAAACAGAGCACACACCCACAAGCATGGTTGAAAATGCACAGGTATACACAAACCCACACACATCCATGAAAATACACACACCACATTTAATTGTGTGATACACTCATTCTAGTATCATTATGGAGCGGATAATATTATCTAGCATTACAGTATGTAATGACTTCTGTTGCTTGAGTCATTGTCACGACTTCCGCCGAAGTTGGTGCCTCTCCTTTTTCGGGTGGTGTTTGGCGGTCGACGTCACTGGCTTTCTAGCCGCCACCGATCTACGTTTCCTTTTCCATTTGTTTTGTCTTGATTGTACACACCTGGTTTCCATTACGTTATAATTTATTCCCTATTTAACCCTCTGGTTCCCACATGGTTTTGTGCGTGTTTGTTCTTTGTTAAGTAGTTGCTCTGTTGTGTCGAGCTGGAGTATTTTTCCCTGTATGGAATTTGTTTGTGATTTTCCGAGTAAAGTACATTGTTACTCAGTTGTGTGTCCTGCGCCTGACTCCGTCCTACCTGCTGCACACTGACTCATGACAGTCATTTCGATGTTAAGAAATCAGATCAGTTGTGACAAATGTATTCTGGGATTATGTCGACATTTGTGATACACATTAGTACTATGCTCATTACAGAGAAAATGCCATTATGTTAGCATTTTGAAGTTACTTTCTCTTTGACTTCTGTTCCAACAGTCATTAAAAAATCAGATGATTTGTGTAGAATGTATACATTCTACTGTCATGGCAAATGTAGGACCAGTTTACCTACATCTGCTATGTCAATATTGACATCCATATGAATCCTTTAGTATTTCTAGACTTTGCTGCACCATATCAACAGCTCCTGCTTCTGAATCTTCACCTCATTTATCGTTATTAAAGAACACCTAACAGTAGGTCAGAACAGCTAAAGATTAATTTGAAAGAACTTATTAAGTCACTACTTGACACCAACAAACACCCCATAATATCTGTCCCACTGCCCTCCCTAAATAATTCAAAGCTTGAACGGTTCAACAGACTTGTATCCCTCCATAACTGGCTACGAGACGATCGCAGCTCTGTGCGTGTAACATTTATTGACAATTTCGATACCTTCTGGAAACAAAGCTTGTATTATAAGGAGGATGGGATCCACCCAAATCATTTGGGTTCCTGGATCCTTTCACAGCACTATAAGGCTGCGTTGAGACAATGACTTATCAATGACTTATCAAGCCCAGCTCATTTAATCCCTACCATTGTGTCGCTGAGTTGTCATAATGCGTCAGCAAATGTACATTATCCCAGGCGTGATGGAAGACACAATGTAAGTAACCTAATTTATGGCCCTCTTTCTTCCCCGAATGCCTCTGCTGATCATACAGCCTATTGTATGCAGTAATCATGTCAAAATCGAATCAAATTGTATTGGTCACATACACATTCAGCAGATGTTATTGCGAGTGTAGCGAAATGCTTGTGCTTCTATTTTCAACAGTGCAGCAACATCTAACATGTAATCTAACAATTCCACAACAACTACCTAATACACACAAATCTAAGAAAAGGAATGTATATACATGTAAATATATGGATGAGCGATGACAGAGCGGCATTAGGCAAGATGCAATAGATGGTATAAAATACAGTATATTAATTTATCCTTTATTTAACTAGGCAAGTCAGTTAAGAACAAATTCTTACTTACAATGACAGCCTAGGAACAGTGGGTTAACTGCCTTCAGGGGCAGAATGGCAGATGATTACATTGTCAGCTCTGGGATTTGATCGAGCAACCTTTCGGTTACTGGCCTAATGCTCTAACCACTAGGTTACCTGCTGACCCAATATGAGATGAGTAATGCAAGATATGTAAACATTAAAGTTGCATTATTAAAGTGACCAGTGATCCATTTATTAAAGTGGCCAATGATTTCAAGTCTGTATGTAGGAAGCAGCCTCTCTGTGTTAAACAGCCTGATGGCCTTGCGATAGAAGCTGTTTTTCAGTTTTTCTGTCCCAGCTTTGATGCACCTGTACTGACCTCACCTAATCATGTGCCTATGAACCAGAGTTATATTGTTAGCACTGAGGCGGTGTGCCCAAGCAGGAAGTCTACTGTGTGCAGCTTAACCTGCACTAACATAAATAACCTGAGCATGTCTACCTCTGCTAGGCTTCCCAGTAAAGCAATAAAAACAATCAAGCATCCCAGAAAAGTGCTAAAAATAGCCCACTTTCACATATGTAGCTTAAGAAACTAGTAGTTTCTAGTAGTTGTTGCTTGTAACAGATGACATTCCTATTCTGACAATCTCCGAAACTCACTTTGATAATACCTTTGATGATACAGTGGTAGCAATTCGGTTATAAGATCTACAGAAAAGACAGATGTTACAAAGGTTTAAATTCAGAAACACATTCCTGTAAAGCTTAGAGAGGATCTCATGTTAAATACTGTTCGAAGTAATATGGCTGCAGGTTCATCTGCCTCACCTAAAGACCATTCTGGTGGGAAGCTGCTATAGACCACCATGTGCTAACAGTCAGTATCTGGATAACATGTGTTTGTTTTAAAAATGGTTTAATGTTTCACCTTTATTTATCCAGTTAGGCCAGATGAGAACAAGTTCTCATTTACAACTGCGACCTGGCCAAGATAAAGTAAAGCAGTGCGACATAAACAACAACAGAGTTACACATGGAATAAACAAACGTACAGTCAATAACACAATAGAAAAAGTCTATATATAGTGTGTGCAAATGGCATAAGGAGGTAAGGCAAATAATAGGCCATTGTAGCAAAGTAATTACAATTTAGCAAATTAACACTGGAGTGAGAGATGTGCAAGTAGAAAAACTGGTGTGCAAAAGAGCAAAAAAGTAAATAAAAACAATATGGGGATGAGGTAGATAGATTGGATGGGCTATTTACAGATGGGCTGTGTACAGCTACAGCAACCGGTAAGCTGCTCAGATAGCTCATGCTTAAAATTAATGAGGGAGATATAATTCTCCAACTTCAGGGATTTTTGCAATTTGTTCCAGTCATTGGCAGCAGAGAACTGGAAGGAAAGGTGGCCAAAGGAGGTGTTGGCTTTGGGGATGACCAGTGAGATATACTGGTGGGATTTGACATGGTCAGTGATCTGTTTGTTAACTTGCCTTTCAAAGACTTTAGAAAGGCAGGGCAGGATGGACCTAGGTCTGTAACAGTTTGGATCTAGAGTGTCACCCCCTTTGAAGAGGGGGATGACTGTGGCAGCTTTCATATCTTAGGGATCTCGGACGATACAAAAGAGAGGTTGTACAGACTGGTAATAGGGGTTGCAACAATGACGGATCGACAGGCGCCTATCCCATATCAGGCCTCAGCCGCATCGTAGGGATGTTAGGCCCAGCCGGCTTGTCCAGTGCCCGTGCCTCGGCCGGCCCATCAGGCTTGCCCAGGTGGGACGCCAGGTGGCTCCACTAGAAGGGGGGTACTGTCATGCCTGCTCCCGCTCTAGGGAGACAGGCAGCCCAGCATTACGCACTCCAGCCACCATTATTACGCACTCCTGCTTCCCTCGTCACGCACATCAGCGATTCATTGGACTCACCTGTGTTATTACCTCCCCTATATCTGTCTGGTCCCCAGCTCTGTTCCCCGCTTCTGCATTAATTGTTGTATGAGATGTTTTACCCAGTTCTGACGCTGTTCCTGTCCTGTTCCATGTCTGTGTAAACTAAATGTTCACTCTCCGTACATGCTTCTCATCTCCAGCGTTGGCTCTTACAGATTCCTATGTTGTTGAATAAATCATATTTGTTGATGTGTAATGAGAAGCAACCAGATGCTCCAGTTACAAATAAGCATGCACTCATTACCCTAACCCTTAAACACTGTTATATCCCGGTGGATTGCTGATGAATTTAAACATTGTATGGTTGAAAGGGATGAGGCAAAAGAAATGGCAAATAGGTCTGGCTACACAACCGATTGGCAAACGTACTGCAAATTGAGAAATCACGTGGTTAAACTGAATTAAAAGAAGAAGAAACTGCACTATGAAACAAAGATAAATGACATGAAGAATGATAGTAAAAAGCATTGTAGCACCTTAAATGGGTAGAAAGGCAAACTCCGCTCCATCATTCATTGAATCAGATGGCTCATTCATAACAAAAGCCACTGATATTGCCAACTACTTTAATGACTTTTTTCATTGGCAAGATTTAGGCACGACATGCCAGCAACAAACACTAACACTACAAATCCAAGCATAGCTGACCTAATTATGTAAGACAAGCGTTGTAATTTTGAATTTCATAAAGTGAGTGTGAAAGAGATGAAAAAATGATTGTTGTCTATCAACAATGACAAGCCACCGTGGTCTGAGCTCTTGGATGAAAATTACTGAGGATAAGGCTGTAAGGGATTTCCTCCTCCTCTTCCGAAGAGGAGAGGCGAAAAGGATCAGAGGA
This sequence comes from Oncorhynchus tshawytscha, assembly GCF_018296145.1. NCBI lineage: Eukaryota > Metazoa > Chordata > Actinopteri > Salmoniformes > Salmonidae > Oncorhynchus > Oncorhynchus tshawytscha. The sequence continues at coordinate 74,549,619 of NC_056444.1, read as the reverse complement.
CCAATATGCGGCGTGGTAAGTGTCCATGGTTCTTTTAATACGTAAATGTACACATGAACAACTGAATACAAAAACAATAACCGTGAAAACCCAAAACAGTCCTATCTGGTGCAAACACAGAGACAGGAACAATCACCCACAAACACACAGTGAAACCCAGGCTACCTAAATATGATTCTCAATCAGAGACAACTAATGACACCTGCCTCTGATTGAGAACCATACTAGGCCGAAACATAGAAATACCCAAATCATAGAAAAACAAATATAGACTGCCCAACCCAACTCACGCCCTGACCATACTAAATAATGACAAAACAAAGGAAATAAAGGTCAGAACGTGACAAAGGCAGACAATATTGCCACTCCTATTTGCCATATCTTCAATTTAAGCCTACTAGAAAGAGTGTGCCCTCAAGCCTGGAGGGACGCAAAAGTCATTCCCCTATTTAAAAATAGTAAACCCCCCTTTACTGGCTCAAATCAATAAATCAGCCTATTATCAAACCTTGGTAAACTTTTTTATTTGTATTTATTTTTTGGTATTTTTTTACCCTTTTTTCCTCCCCAATTGGTAGTTAAAGTGTTGCCCCAGGTTGAGAGCTGTGTGTCCTCCGAAACACGTCCACGCCACTGCTCCTTGACACACTACCCGCTTAACCCGGAAGTCAGCCTCACCAATGTGTCTGAGGAAACACTGTAGAGCTGGCGACCTGAAGTCAGTGCGCATGCGCCCGGCCACCACAAGTAGTCGCTTGAGCGTGATGGGACAAGGACATCCCAGCCGGACAAAGCCTCCCGTGACCCGGACGATGCTGGGCCAATTGTGCACCGCCTCATGGGTCTTCCGGTCACGGCTGGTTGCGACACAGCCCGGGATCATACCCGGATCTGTATTGACACCTCTAGCACTGCGACGCTGTGCCTTAGACCGCTGCGTGACCCGGAAGGCCATAAACCTTAGTAAACTTTTGGACAAAATTGTGTTTGACCAGACACAATGCTATTTTACAGTATACAAATTGACAAAAGACTTTCAGCATGCTTATAGGGAAGGACATTCAACAAGCACATCGCTTGTTGACTGATATAAATGACTGATGATTGGCTGAGAGAAATTTAAAATAAAATAATTGTGGGGCCTGTTTTGTTTGACTTCAGTGCGGCTTTTGACATTACCGATCATAGTCTACTGCTGGAAAAACTTGTGTGTTATGGCTTTACACTTCCTGCTCTGTTGTGGATAAAGAGTTACCTGTCTAAGAAAACACAGCGGGTGTTCTTTAACCTCTAGCGGCGAGCAATCCCGTATCCGGGAGCGTAATTATAGCCTCAAGCTCATTACCATAACGCAACGTTAACTATTCATGAAAATCGCAAATGAAATGAAATAAATATATTGGCTCACAAGCTTAGCCTTTTGTTAACAACACTGTCATCTCAGATTTTCAAAATATGCTTTTCAACCATAGCTACACAAGCATTTGTGTAAGAGTATTGATAGCTAGCATAGCATTAAGCCTAGCATTCAGCAGGCAACATTTTCACAAAAACAAGAAAAGCATTCAAATAAAATCATTTGCCTTTGAAGAACTTCGGATGTTTTCAATGAGGAGACTCTCAGTTAGATAGCAAATGTTCAGTTTTTCCAAAAAGATTATTTGTGTAGGAGAAATTGCTCCGTTTTGTTCATCACGTTTGGCAAAAAAATAAAATAAATTACTACGCCAAACTTTTTTCCAAATTAACTCCATAATATCGACAGAAACATGGCAAACGTTGTTTAGAATCAATCCTCAAGGTGTTTTTCACATATCTATTCGATGATAAATCATTCGTGGCAGTTTGGTTTCTCCTCTGAACCAAATGGAAAATTGCACGCAGCTGGAGATTACGCAATAATTTCGACGGAGGACACCAAGCGGGCACCTGGTAAATGTAGCCTCTTATGGTCAATCTTCCAATGATATGCCTACAAATACGTCACAATGCTGCAGACACCTTGGGGAAACGACAGAAAGTGTAGGCTCATTCCTGGCGCATTCACAGCCATATAAGGAGACATTGGAACACAGCGCCTTCAGAATCTGGGGCATTTCCTGTTTGAAATTTCATCTTGGTTTCGCCTGTAGCATCAGTTCTGTGGCACTCACAGATAATATCTTTGCAGTTTTGGAAACGTCAGAGTGTTTTCTTTCCGAAGCTGTCAATTATATGCATAGTCGAGCATCTTTTCGTGACAAAATATCTTGTTTAAAACGGGAACGTTTTTTTATCCACAAATTAAAAGAAACACAACCCAGGTAGAATTAGGAATTCCCCAAGGCAGCTGTCTATGCCCCTTAGTTTAAAAAAAACTTTACTAATGATATGCTACTGGCTTTGAGTAAAGCCAATGTGTCTATGTAGGCGGATGACTCAACACTATACACGTCAGCCACGACAGCGACTGAAATGACTGCAACACTTAACAAAGCGTTGCAGTTAGTTTCATGATGGGTGGGAAGGAATAAGTTCGTCCTAAATATTTCTAAAACTAAAAGCATTTGTATTCACTAAACCCTAAACCGCATTTGTATTCAGTAAACCCTAAACCGCAACTAAATCTTGTAATTTATCATGTGGAAATTGATCAAGTTGAGGTGACGAAACTGCTTGGAGTAACCCTGGATCGTTAACTGTCATGGTCAAAACATATTGATACAACAGTAGCTAAGATGGGGAGAAGTCTGTCCATAATAAAGCTCTGCTCTGCCTTCTTAACAGCCCTATCAACAAGGCAGATCCTACAGGCCCTGGTTTTGTCGCACCTGGAGTACTGTTCAGTCATGTGGTCAGGTGCCACGAAGAGGGACTTAGGAAAATTGTAATTGGCTCAGAACAAGGCAGCATGGCTGGCCCTTGGATGTACACAGATAGCTAATATTAATCATATGCATGTCAATCTCTCCTGGCTTAAAGGGGAGGAGAGATGGACTTCATCACTACTTATATATGTGAAAGGTATTGACATGTTGAATGCACCGAGCTGTCTGTTTGAATTACTGACACACAGCTCAGACACCCATTCATACCCCACAAGCCATGCCATCAGAGGTCTCTTCACAGTCCCCAAGTCCAGAACAGACTATGGGAGTCGCACAGTACTACATAGAGCCATGACTACATGGAACTCCCAGATAAAAACAGCGGGGACTGTGAAGCAACACAAACACAGGCACAGACATATGCATACAGACACATGATAATATACTGTACATAATATACAAACATGTACACATGGACTTTGTGTTGTAGATATGCGGTAGTAGAGTAGGGGGATGAGGGCACACACTTAATGTGTTGTGAAATCTGTTGTGAATGTACTGTAATGTTTTTAATATTGTATAAACTGCCTTAAAACCTCTTAGAACTACCCATCCCGGATCCGGGAGAATTGTCATCAACTACATTAATTAGCATAGCACAACGGTCAAAAAATATTACTAGAAAATATTCATATTAATGAAATCACAAGTGAAATATAGTGAAACACAGTTTAGCCTTTTGTTAATCACCCTGTCATCTCAGATGTTTAAATTATGCTTTACACCCAAAGCAAGACAAGCGTTTGTGTAAGTTTATCAATAGCCTAGCATAGCATTATTTCCAGCTAGCAGCAGGAAGCTTGATCACGAAAATCAGAAAAGCAATCAAATTAAATCGTTTACCTTTGATGAGCTTCGGATGTTTTTACTCACGAGACTCCCACTTAGACACCAAATGTTCCTTTTGATCCATAAAGATAATTTTTATAGCCGAAATACCTCCGTTTCTTGTCCACGTTTTGTTGAGAAATCCACCGGAAATTGCAGTCACGGCAATGCCGAAAAAAACTCCAAATTAGACCCATAATATCGACAGAAACATGGCAAATGTGTTTTATAATCAATCCTCAAGGTGTTTTTCAAATATCTATTCGATAATATATCAACCGGGACAATTGGCTTTTCAGTAGGGGAACAATGGCCGCCTTTGTCTATTACGCACAAATCACTCTGAGAGCCACCACCTGACCACTGGCGCAATGTTGTCGTTCACGCTCATTTTTCAAAACAAAAGCCTGAAACTACGTCTAGTGGCTGTAGACACATTAGGGAAGCCACAGAAAAAGGAATCTGTTTGATATCCCTTTCAATGGGCAATAGGGATGCATAGAAAGACAGGTGTTTCAAAATAAGAGTCACTTCCTGATTGGATTTTTCTCAGGCTTTCGCCTGCAATATCAGTTTTGTTATACTCACAGACAATATTTTACAGTTTTGGAAACTTTAGGGAGTTTCTATCCTAAGCTGTCAATTATATGCATATTCTAGCATCTGGTCCTGAGAAATAGCCCGTTTACTTTGGGAACGTTATTTTTCCAAAAATGAAAATAGTGCCCCCTAGTTTCAAGAGGTTAACGTTGCTGGACTCCAGGAAGAATAGCTGCTGCTTTGGCACGAACTAATGGGGATCCATAATAAATACAAATACCTGAAAGTAAACTAGCTTATGATAAGGATCGGTTAAAGAGGTATGTGCTGTGTGGCTTAGTAAAACCACTTCCTCTAGGGTTGGGTTGAGTGTGGATGTAAGGATCAGTTTCTCTCTCACTGCCTGTCTATTAGTGTGAACATAAACAACACAAGCTCCACACAGGAGTACTTTCTGCATGATATGCTGCATTTGGCCACATACTGTATCTGTAAAGCACGTTGTGACAACTGCTGATGTAAAAAGGGCTCAGATTTGATTGAATGTTATGAAGAAAAACATTTCCACAGAGGACTATGTATGGGAATCCCGGAGGTAGTGCTATAGACGTGAAGGGAACACAGGGACACAGAGGTGGTAGGAAAAACAAAGTGCTTTTATGTGGGTCTAATTGCTTGATTTGATTAGAGAGACATATTGAGGTCAGGGTAAATCGGGATGCAGACATCAGATTTCTATCAATGGGCCAGTAGAGGACACTCAGGAGGAAGGAACTAGCTTTATTGGGTTGCGTTCCAAATAACACCCTATTCCCTATATAGTCCATCACTCTATGGGCCCTGGTCAAAAGTAGTGCACTGCATAGTGAAAAGGCTGCCATTTCCGACGCAGCCTTGCAGTTTAGGAGGGGGACTTGGACAGGAGATGTGATGATGTCAGTTAGGTGAAGCCAGGTGAAGATGTGATGGATGGTATAGAATTGTGTTGAATGTTATGGCAGTGACTCCCTGTCATAGTAAAGCTATAGAGACGACACATGATGAGGTGGGTTGTATTTGTCTATTCTAGAGAGGAGTTAGATATGTTTGGTGTTTAGAGAACATTTTGAGGAATAGAGAAGTGTATTTCTATTATGAAGAACTAGTGAGCTTGTGCTAAATTCTAGTAGCCTTGAGAACCCTGCCCTTTGTTCTAGAAGGGGTCAGAGACCAAACGGGTAAAGGAAGGTGCCCGTTGAGCAGTGTTTAAGGGTGTGTTTAAAAGCTGAGGTTTTCTAACCAAAACAATCTGAGATCAGAACATGACCTTGAGAAACAAACAGCACCAGGCTAAGACACAGTAGGCACACACCCAGAACCACAAACGAACTCCTCGACAAACACAAACACAGATCTGAAACATATGAGCTCATATGAAGACAGAGCTAGAGAGCGAGAGAGCGAGAGAGGGAGAGAGAGAGAGAGAGAGAGAGAGAGAGAGAGAGACATGGGGACATGGAGACAGACAGACAGACAGACAGACAGACAGACAGACAGACAGACAGACAGACAGACAGACAGACAGACAGACAGACAGACAGACAGACAGACAGACAGACAGACAGACAGACAGACAGACAGACAGACAGACAGAGAGACAGACAGACAGACAGACAGACAGACAGACAGACAGACAGACAGACAGACACACAGACAGACACACAGACAGACAGAGACAGACAGACAGACAGACAGACAGACAGACAGACAGACAGACAGACAGACAGACAGACAGACAGAGAGATTTAGAGGCACCACACCCAAACTGCTGCTCTGCCATCTTACTGGGGACTTCCCAATTGCCTACTACCACTTTGTTTGGTTTGTAACTTTGATTTTTTTTTCTTCTTTTTTGTATCACTTTATAATTACTTTCATTAGTACGCATTTATAAATGGATAGTAAACCTTTAAGTACTTATAATGGATTATTCATGAAAGCTATATAAAGTGTAACCATACACTTATGGGTTGAGAAAGTTACTGAACGGGTCAGACATCTTGTAATCCATGTGTCGGTATACATTACTTTTATAACATTTTGGATTTCAGCTCATACAGTAACCTACTGTATTACGTACCTACTACATACAACTCAACCCACTTGGAACTTGGAACTTTAAAGAGCCACTGAACACTGCGATTGGCAAGTGTGTTTTTCTGTTGCTCATTCAAAAAATGAGATTTCAGTCTTGGAGGTGTGTTTCCCGACCAATTCCGCATTTGGTTAATTATGTGTGTATCCCACGAGACACTGTAGACAAGGAAGCCTATTTCACGTTATCAAAATCCCCGAAATGAATCTAAGATAACTAATGATATCTGTAATAAATGTGAACGTTTTTGTCACGGATGTTTTATTTGAGCAATTTTACATCTACCTTATCTATCTTACATCTATCTATCTACTTGTTTGGTGCTGTGTTTTTCGAGTTCCAAAATGTGCCACGTGTTCTTATGTAAACAAAGTGTCTCACTGTCTATGTTATTGGATAGAGAGCAATCACTGCAGCTCTTCACCCCATGTTAGTGGGCAAATAGACATGTCAAATCAAAACCTAAACTTCATTTACCCGTTGTGGCACATGGCTGTTCCAAACTCTGTTTTAGATGAGACTTACTTTATGACAAAAATGATCCTGTTTACCCTTTGCTGACAATTTTGACACTAGAATAAATTTTTCGGACTTGAATCGATGCCACAAAGGCCGATTTCAAAGGGATTTGTAGCTTTTTAATGGGAGTCGCTCTTTAAATGAAGCATGCTTAGTAGACTGGTTGAAGTCTGTGTAGATATTTAGTCAGATATATTTAGTATGCCTGCTACCGATTTTGTGTTTTTATAATAGATATGTTTTGTTTCTTGCATCTTTGACTGTTAAGTTCAGTAACTATGTTTTCGACACACAGTACAGACAGAATGGAAAGTGTGTGTTCTATAAAGAGAGGATAGAAAATGAGGGGGGGTCCCGGTACCGGGGACCTTTAGATGAGTCTTTGGGGGGGAGAATAAGGGAGAGAGGGAGAGAATTAAAAACAGAAGCATAAGCTTTCTAGGCCTTTTTTCTTCCCTCTAGGCATTTTGTGGCCGGTAAAAAAATGTGCTGTATATTTGAAGTTTGGATCACGTGACAAAGGTTGGCTTTATGAATCAGAGAGCATGATTATTTCTTAGTGAGAGAGACAGAGAGGGGCTGTTGAAAAATACAGAGTTGGAAAGAGGGAAAAAAGAGAGAGGTGAGGGAGAGAGTGTGCCTGTGTTGATAGAGAAAGAGAGCAAGAGGAGGGAGGGAGAGAGAGAGAGGAGGGAGGGAGAGAGAGGAGGGAGGGAGAGAGAGAGAGAGAAGGGAGGGAGAGAAGGGAGGGAGAGAGAGAGAGAAGGGAGGGAAAAAGAGAGAGAAGGGAGGGAAAAAAGAGAGGGAGGGAGGGAGGGAGGGAGGGAGGGAGGGAGGGAGGGAGGGAGGGAGGGAGGGAGGGAGGGAGGGAGGGAGGGAGGGAGGGAGGGAGGGAGGGAGGGAGGGAGGGAGGGAGGGAGGGAGGGAGGGAGGGAGGGAGGGAGGGAGGGAGGGAGAGAGAAGGGAGGGAGAGAGAGAGAGAAGGGAGGGAAAAAGAGAGAGAAGGGAGGGAAAAAGAGAGAGGAGGGAGGGAGGGAGGGAGGGAGAGAGAGAAGGGAGGGAGGGAGAGAAGGGAGGCAGGGGAGAGAGAGAGAGAAGGAGGGAGGGAGAGAGAGAGGAGGGAGGGAGAGAGAGAGAAGGGAGGGAGGGAGGGCGAGATAGAGGAGGGAGGGAGAGAGAGAGAAGGGAGGGAGAGAGAGAGAAGGGAGGGAGAGAGAGAGAGGAGGGAGGGAGAGAGAGAGAAGGGGGGGAGGGAGGGCGAGATAGAGGAGGGAGGGAGAGAGAGAGAGAGAAGGGAGGGAGAGAGAGAGAAGGGAGGGAGAGAGAGAGAAGGGAGGAAGAGAGAGAGAAGGGAGGAAGAGAGAGAGAGAGAGAGGGGAGGAAGAGAGAGAGAGACGGGAGGGAGGGAGGGAGAGAGCGAGAGAGAGGGGAGGAAGAGAGAGAGAGAGACGGGAGGGAGGGAAAGAGAGAGAAGGGAGGAAGAGAGAGAGAGAGAGAAGGGAGGGAGGGAGAGAGAGAGAAGGAGGAAGAGAGAGAGAGAAGGGAGGGAGAGAGAGAGAAGGGAGGGAGAGAGAGAGAAGTGAGGGAGAGAGAGAAGGGAGGGAGAGAGAAGGGAGGGAGAGAGAGAAGGGAGGGAGAGAGAGAGACGGGAGGGAGAGAGAGAGAGAGAAGGGAGGGAGGGAGGGAGAGAGAGAGGAGGGAGGGAGAGAGAGAGAGAGGAGGGAGGGAGAGAGAGAAGGGAGAGAGAGGAGGGAGAGAGAGAAGGGAGGGAGAGAGAGAAGAGGGAGAGAGAGAGAGAGAAGGGAGGGAGGGAGAGGAGAGAGAGAGGGAGAGAGAGAGGAGGGAGGGAGGGAGAGAGAGAGGAGGGAGGGAGAGAGAGAGAAGGGAGGAGAGAGAGAGGAGAGAGGAGGGAGGGAGAGAGAAGGGAGAGAGAGAGGAGAGAAGGGAGGGAGAGAGAGAGAGAGAAGGAGGGAGGGAGAGAGGAGGGAGGGAGAGAGAGAGAAGGGAGAGAGAGAGAGAGAAGGGGGGTAGGGAGAGAGAGAAGGGAGGGAGAGAGAGAGAAGAGAGAGAGAGAGAGAGAGAGAGAGAGAGAGAAAAGGGAGGAAAGGAGAGAGAGAAGGGAGGGAGAGAAGGGAGAGAGAGAGAAGGGAGAGAGAGAGAGAGAGAAGGGAGAGAGAAAAAGAAGGGAGAGAGAGAGGAGAGAGAGAAGGGAGGAAGGGAGAGAGAGAAGGGAGGGAGAGAGAGAGAGAAGGGAGAGAGAGAGAGAAGGGAGGGAGGGAGAGAGAAACTTGCTGCTGCCCTGTTTTTACTGTCAAAGGGGCTCTGATGAATGTACACACATCTCTCCTAATTTTCCTTCTGCTCATCTGTCTGTTTGGACCAGCAGCACCCCAGCTAGCGATCTATTAGTCTGTCTGCCAGCACAACATCGGAGTGGGTGAGTACTTTTTCATAGAAACAATATGATCTGTTGTTCTCCTCTTTTTCCATCTATTTTTCTATTCTTTCTGCTCTTAGAGTTTGAAGTTAGAGCTAGAGACTGGAAGAGACTGCAGTTTTGGGAGCATATAAACTATTGAGAGTTTAAATTAAAGACAGAGACTTTGAGGCAGAGAGTGTATATGGAGTATATAGAGTGTGTATAGAGAAAGTTGTTCAGGGTTTCATTAAACTGGACCAGGTTTCTCCTAGTTGTATTTATTTGTTTCAGAGTGGGTCAGTTCTGTCGGGGTGCATTTCATAGTTTACAGTGTGTGTGGGTGTGTTTCATAGTTTACAGTGTGTGTGGGTGTGTTTCATAGTTTACAGTGTGTGTGGGTGTGTTTCATAGTTTACAGTGTGTGTGGGTGTGTTTCATAGTTTACAGTGTGTGTGGGTGTGTTTCATAGTTTACAGTGTGTGTAGGTGTGTTTCATAGTTTACAGTGTGTGTGGGTGTGTTTCATAGTTTACAGTGTGTGTGGGTGTGTTTCATAGTTTACAGTGTGTGTGGGTGTGTTTCATAGTTTACAGTGTGTGTGGGTGTGTTTCATAGTTTACAGTGTGTGTGGGTGTGTTTCATAGTTTACAGTGTGTGTGGGTGTGTTTCATAGTTTACAGTGTGTGTGGGTGTGTTTCATAGTTTACAGTGTGTGTAGGTGTGTTTCATAGTTTACAGTGTGTGTGGGTGTGTTTCATAGTTTACAGTGTGTGTGGGTGTGTTTCATAGTTTACAGTGTGTGTGGGTGTGTTTCATAGTTTACAGTGTGTGTGGGTGTGTTTCATAGTTTACAGTGTGTGTGGGTGTGTTTCATAGTTTACAGTGTGTGTAGGTGTGTTTCATAGTTTACAGTGTGTGTGGGTGTGTTTCATAGTTTACAGTGTGTGTGGGTGTGTTTCATAGTTTACAGTGTGTGTGGGTGTGTTTCATAGTTTACAGTGTGTGTGGGTGTGTTTCATAGTTTACAGTGTGTGTGGGTGTGTTTCATAGTTTACAGTGTGTGTGGGTGTGTTTCATAGTTTACAGTGTGTGTGGGTGTGTTTCATAGTTTACAGTGTTTGTGGGTGTGTTTCATAGTTTACAGTGTGTGTGGGTGTGTTTCATAGTTTACAGTGTTTGTGGGTGTGTTTCATAGTTTACAGTGTGTGTGGGTGTGTTTCATAGTTTACAGTGTGTGTGGGTGTGTTTCATAGTTTACAGTGTGTGTGGGTGTGTTTCATAGTTTACAGTGTGTGTGGGTGTGTTTCATAGTTTACAGTGTGTGTGGGTGTGTTTCATAGTTTACAGTGTGTGTACAGTGGGTGTGTTTCATAGTTTACAGTGTGTGTGGGTGTGTTTCATAGTTTACAGTGTGTGTGGGTGTGTTTCATAGTTTACAGTGTGTGTGGGTGTGTTTCATAGTTTACAGTGTGTGTGGGTGTGTTTCATAGTTTACAGTGTGTGTGGGTGTGTTTCATAGTTTACAGTGTGTGTAGGTGTGTTTCATAGTTTACAGTGTGTGTGGGTGTGTTTCATAGTTTACAGTGTGTGTGGGTGTGTTTCATAGTTTACAGTGTGTGTGGGTGTGTTTCATAGTTTACAGTGTGTGTGGGTGTGTTTCATAGTTTACAGTGTGTGTGGGTGTGTGTTTACAGTGTGTGTGGGTGTGTTTCATAGTGTGTTTCATAGTTTACAGTGTGTGTGGGTGTGTTTCATAGTTTACAGTGTGTGTGGGTGTGTTTCATAGTTTACAGTGTGTGTGGGTGTGTTTCATAGTTTACAGTGTGTGTGGGTGTGTTTCATAGTTTACAGTGTGTGTGGGTGTGTTTCATAGTTTACAGTGTGTGTGGGTGTGTTTCATAGTTTACAGTGTGTGTGGGTGTGTTTCATAGTTTACAGTGTGTGTGGGTGTGTTTCATAGTTTACAGTGTGTGTGGGTGTGTTTCATAGTTTACAGTGTGTGTGGGTGTGTTTCATAGTTTACAGTGTTTGTGGGTGTGTTTCATAGTTTACAGTGTGTGTGGGTGTGTTTCATAGTTTACAGTGTGTGTGGGTGTGTTTCATAGTTTACAGTGTGTGTGGGTGTGTTTCATAGTTTACAGTGTTTGTGGGTGTGTTTCATAGTTTACAGTGTGTGTGGGTGTGTGTTTGTGGGTGTGTTTCATAGTTTACAGTGTGTGTGGGTGTGTTTCATAGTTTACAGTGTGTGTGGGTGTGTTTCATAGTTTACAGTGTGTGTGGGTGTGTTTCATAGTTTACAGTGTGTGTGGGTGTGTTTCAGTTTAGTTTGGGTGTGTTTCAGTTTACAGTGTGTGGGTGTGTTTCATAGTTTACAGTGTGTGTGGGTGTGTTTCATAGTTTACAGTGTGTGTGGGTGTGTTTCATAGTTTACAGTGTGTGTGGGTGTGTTTCATAGTTTACAGTGTGTGTGGGTGTGTTTCATAGTTTACAGTGTGTGTGGGTGTGTTTCATAGTTTACAGTGTGTGTGGGTGTGTTTCATAGTTTACAGTGTGTGTGGGTGTGTTTCATAGTTTACAGTGTGTGTGGGTGTGTTTCATAGTTTACAGTGTGTGTGGGTGTGTTTCATAGTTTACAGTGTGTGTGGGTGTGTTTCATAGTTTACAGTGTGTGTGGGTGTGTTTCATAGTTTACAGTGTGTGTGGGTGTGTTTCATAGTTTACAGTGTGTGTGGGTGTGTTTCATAGTTTACAGTGTGTGTGGGTGTGTTTCATAGTTTACAGTGTGTGTGGGTGTGTTTCATAGTTTACAGTGTGTGTGGGTGTGTTTCATAGTTTACAGTGTGTGTGGGTGTGTTTCATAGTTTACAGTGTGTGTGGGTGTGTTTCATAGTTTACAGTGTGTGTGGGTGTGTTTCATAGTTTACAGTGTGTGTGGGTGTGTTTCATAGTTTACAGTGTGTGAATGTTAAGAGTGTTATCCCAGAGTGTTTTTATTTGTAAGTGTCAGTGGATACATACCTACCTGGATCCACTTGATCTACACTGTGCATCAGTGGAATAGAGAGAGAATGTGTGTGTGACTGACCCATCTTAGACCTAATCTTCCCTACTTATTATTGTGACCACATGGACACAGCACAACAGTGTGAGCTGTCAGCCAGGGACTCGGGGACAGACCATTGTTTTCCTCCTTCAAAACAGCAGAACCCAATGTTTCTGGACCGAGGTGTGCCTCTGCTCTCCAAATCTGGGCTTAGTTTACTTGTCAGTTTATTGTAGTAATGTCATTCATAGCTGGGGGTGTTTTTGTTTTGTTATTTGTTGTTGATTTAGATCCCCATTAGCTTTTGCTGAAGCATCATCTATTCTTCCTGGAGTAGAACCACTCAACACGACAAGTTACAAAACACTGATAGAATGATAGACAAGAATAGTTGGGGAAGGTCATACACTTTTTCAGTTTGGGTGTGTGTGTGGGGGGAGGGATCTGCTTTAATATTACAGATAGATTGTAGTTTCCATTAATGTAATTGTCACTTCCAATCCCCCATATACAGTGTATATATAAATAATATTTTACTTATATTATTTCCCACTAACCCTACCACCCCTCCCCTAATTGGAGTAAACTAATGGACAACAATATTTAGGCTTCTACTTCCAGCTCATACACACTATACCCATTTTACAGACACAGTATATTGTACAATAGTTATCTTCTGTTTGTTTTTAGTCCCATCCTTCAGCAACCCTTAACCCCTCCCATCTATCTCTGAACACCATCCAGTTTTGATTTCAATTTGCCATATATTTTTAGTTCTGAACGCAGCTTGTTACCGTGGCAGCAGGCAGGCAGGCAGCACCACGTTAATGAACAGGTACCATGCTACAGCGACAGTACATTTAGTGCTACATGATGTGAACATTTCAGAGAGGGATCAAACTGTTTAGATAGAGTCCATGTTGTCTTTTCAACCCATCATGTTGTTCTGGACTGTGTGTCTGTTCTGAACTGTGTGTCTGTTCTGAACTGTGTGTCTGTTCTGGACTGTGTGTCTGTTCTGAACCGTGTACGTGTGTGTGTCTGTGTGTGACTGAATAATCACAGGTCAGTCCCACTGCTCTTTTCAGTGCATTGGTCTTGGCATTGCACCTGTGTGTGTCTGTGTTTTGTGTGTTTGTGTGTGTGTATGCATGTGTGTGTGTATGCATGTGTGTGTGTATGCATGTGTGTGTGTATGCATGTGTGTGTCTGTGTTTTGTGTGTTTGTGTGTGTGTGTGTATGCATGTGTGTGTCTGTGTTTTGTGTGTTTGTGTGTATGCATGTGTGTGTGTTGCATCTGTGGCACTTCTGGCATCTCTCGCTTTCTCTAAGTCAGTGAGTTAGTCAGTCAGTCAGTCAGTCAGTCAGTGAGTTAGTCAGTCAGTCAGTTAGTCAGTGAGTTAGTCAGTCAGTTAGTCAGTCAGTGAGTTAGTCAGTCAGTTAGTCAGTCAGTTAGTTAGTCAGTGAGTTAGTCAGTTAGTCAGTCAGTTAGTCAGTGAGTTAGTCAGTCAGTGAGTTAGTCAGTCAGTTAGTCAGTCAGTTAGTCAGTCAGTCAGTTAGTCAGTCAGTGAGTTAGTCAGTCAGTCAGTCAGTCAGTTAGTCAGTCAGTTAGTCAGTCAGTTAGTTAGTCAGGGAGTTAGTCAGTTAGTCAGTCAGTTAGTCAGTGAGTTAATCAGTCAGTCAGTTAGTCAGTCAGTGAGTTAGTCAGTCAGTTAGTCAGTCAGTTAGTCTTTCAGTCAGTCAGTCAGTTAGTCAGTGAGTTAGTCTGTCAGTCAATTAGTCAGTCAGTCAGTCAGTCAGTTAGTCAGTCAGTCAGTCAGTCAGTTAGTCAGTCAGTCAGTCAGTCAGTCAGTTAGTCAGTTAGTCAGTTAGTCAGTCAGTTAGTCAGTCAGTTAGTCAGTCAGTGAGTTAGTCAGCTAGTCAGTCAGTCAGTTAGTCAGTCAGTTAGTCAGTCAGTCAGTTAGTCTGTCAATCAGTCAGTCAGTCAGTCAGCAGGTCAGTCAGTCACATCTGGCCATCTGGAAAACCTCACTGTCCTCACTGAGTCAGTTAGAGTAGCACCACTCTGCTCTCTGTCTCAGCACAGCGTTGCTCCGCCCGGGAGTAATGTACTGTGTCTCAGCACAGCTTTGCACCGCCGGGGAGTAATGTACTGTGTCTCAGTACAGCATTGCGCCGCCCGGGATTAATGTACTGTGTCTCAGCACAGCGTTGCTCCGCCCGGGAGTAATGTACTGTGTCTCAGCACAGCGTTGCTCCGCCCGGGAGTAATGTACTGTGTCTCAGCACAGCATTGCTCCGCCCGGGAGTAATGTACTGTGTCTCAGCACAGCGTTGCTCCGCCCGGGAGTAATGTACTGTGTCTCAGTACAGCGTTGCGCCGCCCGGGAGTAATGTACTGTGTCTCAGCACAGCGTTGCTCCGCACCGGAGTAATGTACTGTGTATGTTTCTTTGGAGAGACGGATAGAGACAGAGACACTTCTACATAGAGCGGTATATTTCCCTGTATATTTGCTATTGCAGGAGGCCTACCATGTCAACACACGGCAACACTTTTCTATCTTTCTTTTACGACCGGCAAATGTTAGAAAAATATATTTTATTTAGCAAATGTAAAAGTACATTGCTATTAATAGTTGTATATGGGATTAATTTAGACAGGCTGTCTCACTGATGTCTTTAAGACTAGATTTTTATGGGTTTTTGTTGTTGGGGAATTACCTAACGGGCTGGGCTTATGGCTTGATGTGTTATGCATTACTAAAGACCATGGCAACCACAGCAGCCCCCTAACAAACGTACTGCAGATTTATATTGAGTGTCTGACGGAATGCTAGTTAACACGTCCAGGGACACGACAGACTGGGCTGTGGAGGCTAAGGTAATCACACACAGTACACACATCAAAAATACAGGACTCTGCTTTACACCCACACACACCCACACACCCACACACCCACACACACACACACACACACACACACACACACACACACACACACACACACACACACACACACACACACACACACACACACACACACACACACACACACACACACACACACACACACACACACACAGTACACACATCAAAAATACAGGACTCTGCTTTACACCCACACACACCCACACACCCACACACACACCCACACACACACACACACACACACACACACACACACACACACACACACACACACACACACACACACACACACACACACACACACACACACAGTACACACATCAAAAATACAGGACTCTGCTTTACACCCACACACACCCACACACCCACACACCCACACACACACACTCACACACACACACACACACACACACACACACACACACACACACACACACACACACACACACACACACACACACACACACACACACACACATACACACACACACACACACACACACACATACACACACATACACACACACACACCCAGTACACACATCAAAAATACAGTACTCTGCTTTACACACACCCACACACCCACCCACACCCACACACACAAAGTCAAGAGAGAGAAAGAATGTCACACACCAGTCTAGTCAAAATAACAATGGGAAAACCTTTACAGTAATTGCTAGTTATGTTTGTTGTCCCTTGAATCCAGGGGAGGGTTCAGGCTTTTAAAAAGATGCCACGTATCATCCTAACTATATCAAAACAACATTGTCACTGCACAAGAGGGAAAGCTCGATTAAATCAATACCCAGTTTGTTATGTTATGTATTTATTGGTCTACTTTTTTAAATAAATTGTTTCTCACATTTGGACATCCCATGGGAATGTGTGTGAGTCAAAATCCCCAGGATATTTCACTATTTCATCACTCTGACATTAAACAGACCGTTTGTGAGACACGACTTTGAGGCATAAATCTGGGAGTTGTTGATTCCTGTCTCTGGCAGGAATTTCTATAGCAATTAACTTCCATGTGGTATAGGGAGGGGTTAGGAGGGGGTAGGGAGGGGTTAGGAGGGGGTAGTCAGGTGGTTTTAGGGGAACAAGGGGGCTCCTCTCCTCATAACTACACTAGAATTAAAAGGGAAACTATCGGCTCACGATTTCCTGTGTCTATTTTTGCAGGTGTGCAGCTCTGATTATGTGAGAGGGATGACAATCACTCCAACTTTGTTAACTTTATATACTAATGAACTCTTCAGTAATTACTACATTACACTGGTAGTGGTACATTTTCTCTAGAGATTGAAATAGTAACTATTGACTTCTTATATCCTTTTACATATTCACACCTCAGCCTCTCTCTCTCTCTCTCTCTCTCTCTCTTTCTCTTGCTCGCTCTGTGTGTCGCTGTCTCTTTCTCTCTCGCTCTGTCTGTCTCTCTCTCTCTCTTTCTGCCTCTCTGTCTATCTCTCCCTCTCTCCATCTGTCTCAAAAAGTCTATATGTTTCCACTATGTTCCACCTCTCTGTTCCACCTCTCTGTTCCACCTCTCTGTTCCACCTCTCTGTTCCACCTCTTTGCCATATCCTAGTGTTGTGTTCTCTTTAGTGCTTTCTTGAAGCCCTTAATGCCTCAATGTTAAGCAGCTCTGACTCCACAGCCTTCTCTATTCTCTGACTGTCCCACAACATCATGGAAAGGATGTGACTTCATCACAGTCACACTGACTGTTTTATGTCTCTGTGTGAGTTCTAGATTGTTCCATATTATTTTCCTGCCAGTCAACACAATATGTTCCATCCACCAAAATAGAGCTAAAACATGTTTTCCCATAGGTACTCAGTACTGTATGTGAAGATGTTGGATTGATGTATGGTGTTGAAAAAAAGGCTTAATTATCTGTTGACACTCCCTGGCATACACATCCAAAGACAATACCTTTCTCGTTGAATGACAAATGATGATATATTCAAGTAGTAGTAGGTAGTTATTATTATGGAGTGACGTTGTTGTAAGAAAAATATGCATCTGTGTTGCCAGGCTTGTAGAAGAACCCACGTCAAGTTAGTTTGACATGATGGAATGTAACGACAGTTCAGAGGCAGTGTGTGACAGTATGGAGGCAGTGTGTGACAGTATGGAGGCAGTGTGTGACAGTATGGAGGCAGTGTGTGACAGTTCAGAGGCAGTGTGTGACAGTATGGAGGCAGTGTGTGACAGTATGGAGGCAGTGTGTGCCAGTATGGAGGCAGTGTGTGACAGTATGGAGACAGTGTGTGACAGCATGGAGGCAGTGAATGACAGTATGGAGGCAGTGTGTGACAGTATGGAGGCAGTGTGTGACAGTTTAGAGGCAGTGTGTGACAGTATGGAGGCAGTGAATGACAGTATGGAGGCAGTGTGTGACAGTATGGAGGCAGTGTGTGACAGTTTAGAGGCAGTGTGTGACAGTATGGAGGCAGTGTGTGACAGTATGGAGGCAGTGTGTGACAGTATGGAGGCAGTGTGTGACAGTATGGAGGCAGTGTGTGACAGTTCAGAGGCAGTGTGACAGTATGGAGGCAGTGTGTGACAGTATGGAGGCAGTGTATGGAGGTGACAGTATGGAGGCAGTGTGTGACAGTTCAGAGGCAGTGTGTGACAGTATGGAGGAAGTGTGTGACAGTATGGAGGCAGTGTGTGACAGTATGGAGGCAGTGTGTGACAGTTCAGAGTCAGTGTGTGACAGTTCAGAGGCAGTGTGTGACAGTATGGAGGCAGTGACAGTTCAGAGGCAGTGTGCGACAGTATGGAGGCAGTGTGTGACAGTTCAGAGGCAGTGTGTGACAGTTCAGAGGCAGTGTGTGACAGTATGGAGGCAGTGGATGACAGTATGGAGGCAGTGTGTGACAGTATGGAGGCAGTGTGTGACAGTATGGAGGCAGTGGATGACAGTATGGAGGCAGTGTGTGACAGTATGGAGGCAGTGTGTGACAGTATGGAGGCAGTGTGTGACAGTATGGAGGCAGTGTGTGACAGTATGGAGGCAGTGTGTGACAGTATGGAGGCAGTGTGTGACAGTTCAGAGGCAGTGTGTGACAGTTCAGAGGCAGTGTGTGACAGTATGGAGGCAGTGTGTGTATGGAGGCAGTGGATGACAGAGGCAGTGTGTGACAGTATGGAGGCAGTGAATGACAGTATGGACAGTGTGACAGTATGGAGGCAGTGTGTGACAGTATGGAGGCAGTGTGTGACAGTATGGAGGCAGTGTGTGACAGTTCAGAGGCAGTGTGTGACAGTTCAGAGGCAGTGTGTGACAGTATGGAGGCAGTGTGTGGATGACAGTATGGAGGCAGTATGTGTGACAGTATGGAGGCAGTGTGTGACAGTATGGAGGCAGTGTGTGACAGTATGGAGGCAGTGTGTGACAGTGACAGTATGGAGGCAGTGTGTGACAGTATGGAGGCAGTGTGTGACAGTATGGAGGCAGTGTGTGACAGTATGGAGGCAGTGTGTGACAGTATGGAGGCAGTGTGTGACAGTATGGAGGCAGTGTGTGACAGTATGGAGGCAGTGTGTGACAGTTCAGAGGCAGTGTGTGACAGTATGGAGGCAGTGTGTGACAGTATGGAGGCAGTGTGTGACAGTATGGAGGCAGTGTGTGACAGTTCAGAGGCAGTGTGTGACAGTATGGAGGCAGTGTGTGACAGTATGGAGGCAGTGTGTGACAGTATGGAGGCAGTGTGTGACAGTTGGAGGCAGTGTGTGACAGTTCAGAGGCAGTGTGTGACAGTATGGAGGCAGTGTGTGACAGTATGGAGGCAGTGGATGACAGTATGGAGGCAGTGTGTGACAGTATGGAGGCAGTGAATGACAGTATGGAGGCAGTGTGACAGTATGGAGGCAGTGTGTGACAGTATGGAGGCAGTGTGACAGTATGGAGGCAGTGTGTGACAGTTCAGAGGCAGTGACAGTTGAGGCAGTGTGTGACAGTATGGAGGCAGTGTGTGACAGTATGGAGGCAGTGGATGACAGTATGGAGGCAGTGTGTGACAGTATGGAGGCAGTGAATGACAGTATGGAGGCAGTGTGTGACAGTATGGAGGCAGTGTGTGACAGTATGGAGGCAGTGTGTGACAGTATGGAGGCAGTGTGTGACAGTTCAGAGGCAGTGTGTGACAGTATGGAGGCAGTGGATGGATCAGCTGTCAGTCTGTCAGGGGTAATGTCTAGGTGCCCGTAACAAGTTGCTGTATAGGGAAGGGACTCTGAGCTGATTAACTGTGTTTACCATATCTATTTCACACCCAGCCAAGACTTTCCCCACTACAAGGTCATGTTACACTCTCTTATACCATGGCATTGTTGAATACTCATTTCTGATTGGTTTAAAAAGCAATCTAGAGCTTGCATTATCTTAAGCCCGGAGGGGGTGTGGTATATGGCCAATATACCACGGCTAAGGGCTGTTCTTACGCACAATGCAACGCAGAGTACCTGTATACAGTCCTTAGGCATGATATGTTGGCCGTACACCACAAACCCTCGAGGTGCCTTAATGCTATTATAAACTGGTTACCAACGTAATTAGAACAGTTAGAGCATGTTTTGTCATACCCGTGGTATATGGTCTGATATACCATGGCTGTAAGACAATCAGTATTCTGGGCCCACTCAGTTTATAAACTCTTTTATACCATGGCATTGTTGTGTACTCGTTTCTGATTGGCTTGAGGGACATTCTAGAGCATGCATTATTTCCCTGTAATGCACGGTATAATTGCACGGTATAAAGGACATGAAGTTCATTCTTACATGTTCTATTATTGAGGTTGCTTTTGATCATAATCTTTTTGGAATGGTTTATGAAACCTGTTTGATCTTTATCCATATGTAACATGTCCTTAAAGTGGTCACATGTGATTAGAACATTCTAGAGATGAATGTTCCAGACTTTTGGAAAACAGAATATGTTGACTAGGTTTGGTTATTGCCCAGCAGGACTTTTGTTGTTGTTGAAACATGTAAAACTTGATTGAAATAACATCCTTACAACCAGTTAACAACATGTTGTGTCAATCAGTTAGACCTAGTTCTAATCTGATTGTTGTAAACTGGTTGTTATTATGACATTTCAACCAGCTTGGTGATCCTTTAGGAGTGCACCACTGTATGTGGGATCCTAACCATGACCTATGACCCATGACCCATGACTGAAGCTTCCGCCTCAGGTTCACATATACTTCACAATGTTGCCCTTGCATTAGAATTCTAATAGTTGCTGTAACTCAGACATGGTTTATGATGTTTCATTTACATTTTGGTTATTATTAGTCAAAAAAGATGTGCATCATTGGTAACAACAGACAGGAGAAGGCAAGTCTGTGACTTTTCTCAAATAATTTTCTTTCTCTGTGGCAAATGCAATGAAATGAACACTTATGACAGATTCTGGAGCGACGCCCGAGACAACATTTTCCTCCACAATTAACAAATCACCAAATAATGGAATTTCCCATGGAAGAATGGTGCCGCATCCCTCCAATAGAGTTCCAGACACTTGCATAAATTTATGCCAAGGAGCATTAAGGCTGTTCTGGAGGCTCGTGTTAGCCCAAAGCATTATGTTGGTGTTTCCTTTATTTTGGTAGATGCGCCGTGTAATCACTAGCAGTGGTTTGGTTTCTATCTGTTCAGTAGAAACCACTGGTTGGGTGGTGCAGTATGGCTTCCTGAGATGTTGTGATTTATTTGTTATGTTTCACTGCAGCAGTCAATGCTAGAGGGGTTCCAACGCATTGGTTAAGACACAATTGTTGTTTTGCTCACAGAGGATTTGATACCCTTTATTTGACAGACATTCAACCTGTGGGAACAATTTGCTCTCTCTCTCTCTCTCTCTCTCTCTCTCTCTCTCTCTCTCTCTCTCTCTCTCTCTCTCTCCTCTCTCTCCTCTCTCTCTCTCTCTCCTCTCTCTCTCTCTCTCTCTCTCTCTCTCTCTCTCTCTCCCTCTCTCTCCTCTCTCTCTCTCTCTCTCTCTCTCTCTCTCTCTCTCTCTCCTGAGCTCTCTCTCTCTCTCTCTCTCTCTCTCCTCTCTCTCTCTCTCTCTCTCTCTCTCTCTCTCTCTAACTCTCCCTCCCCTCCTCTCTCTCTCTCTCTCTCTCTCTCTCTCTCTCTCTCTCAATTTCAATTCAATTTAAATTTAAAGGCATGGGAAACATATGTTAACATTGCCAAAGCAAGTGAACTAGATAATAAACATAAGTGAAATAAACAATACAAATTAACAGTAAACATTACACCCACAACAATTCCAAACAATAAAGACATTACAAAGTTAATGTACAAAAGGGAAAATAAATAAACAGAAATACGGGTTGTATTTACAATGATGTTTGTTCTTCACTGGTTGCCCTTTTCTTGTAGCAGCAGGTCACAAATCTTACTGCTGTGATGGCACACTGTGGTATTTCGCCCAATAGATACGAGAGTTTATCAAAATTGGATTTGTTTCAAATTCTTTGTGTATCTGTGTAATCTGAGGGAAATATGTGTCTCTATGGTCATACATTTGTCAGGAGGTTAGGAAGTGCAACTCAGTTTCCACCTCATTTTGTGGGAAGTGTGCAACTTCCCCGCCTACAGCGGCCTTTCTCAATAGCAAGGCTATGCTCACTGAGTCTGTACATAGTCAAGACATTCCTTAAGTTTGGGTCAGTCACAGTGGTCAGGTATTCTGCCACTGTGTACTCTATTTAGGGCCAAATAGCATTCTAGTTCACTCTGTTTTTATGTTAATTCTTTCCAATATGTTTTCTCATGATTTGAATCTGAATTTGAATCTAAATGTGTTGCTGTCCTGGGGCTCTGTGGGGTCTGTTTGTGTTTGTGAACAGAGCCCCAGGACCAGCTTGCTAAGGGTGTGTCACGCCCTGGTCGAAGTATTTTGTGTTTATCTTCATGTATTGGGTCAGGCCAGGGTGTGGCATGGGGTTTTTGTATTGTGGTGTGTAGGCAGCCATATTCTTTGAGTTTGTCGTGGATGATTGTCCTTAGTGTCTTCGTTCCTGTCGCTGTGTTAGTTGACACAAGTATAGGCTGTTTCGGTTTTCGTTACGTTTATTTGTTTTGTAGTGTTTGTATTGATTCGTGTTTATGTTTTGTTGATTAAACATGGATCGCAATCTACACGCTGCATTTTGGTCCGATCCTTGTTCCACCTCTTCGTCAGAGGAGGAGATAGAAGAGAACCGTTACAGGGTGCTCTTCTCCAGGTTCATCTCTCTGTAGGAATTGGCTTTGTTATGGAAGGTTTGGGAATCGCTTCCTTTTAGGTAGTTGTAAAATTCAACGGCTCTTTTCTGGAATTTGGTCATTAGTGGGTATCGGCCTAATTCTGCTCTGCATGCATTATTTGGTGTTTTACATTGTACACAGAGGATATTTTTGCAGAATTCTGCATGCAGAGTCTCAATTTGGCGCTTGTCCCATTTTGTGAATTATTGGTTGGTGAGCGGACCCCAGACCTCACAACCTTAAAGGGCAATGGGTTCTATAACTAATTCAAGTATTTTTAGCCAGATCCTAATTGGTATGTCAAATGTTATGTTCCTTTTGATGGCATATAAGCCCCTTCTTGCCTTGTCTCTCAGATTGTTCACAGCTTTGTGGAAGTTACCTGTGGCGTTGATGTTTAGGCCGAGGTATGTATCGTTTTTTGTGTGCTCTAGGGCAACGGTGTCTAGATGGAGTTTGTATTTGTGGTCTTGGCGACTGGACCTTTTTTGGAACACCATTATTTTGGTCTTACTGAGATTTACTGTCAGGGCCTAGGTCTGACAGAATCTGTGCAGATCTAGGTGCTGCTGTAGGCCCTCCTTGAATGGGGACAGAAGCACCAGATAATCAGCAAACAGTAGACATTTGACTTCAGATTCTAGTAAGGTGAGGCCGGGTGCTGCAGACTGTTCTAGTGCCTTCACCAATTTGCAGATATACAGGTATATGTTGAAGAGGCTGGGGCTTAAGCTGCATCCCTGTCTCTCCCCCCGGCCCTCTGGATAGAAATGTGTGTTTTTTTTGCCAATTTTAACCGCACACTTGTTGTTTGTATGCATGGATGATATAATGTTGTATATTTTCCCCCCAATACCACTGTCCATCAATTTGTATAGCAGGCCCTCATGCCAAATTGAGTCAAGCTTTTTTGAAATTGTCTCGTGTGCTCCCTCTTTGGCCTCTAGGTCACCAGGCTGCTCGTTATGGCGCAAACCTGTCACCATCGTTATGTGCACCTGCGCGTCATCAGACTCACCTGGACTCCATCACTTCCCTGATTACCTTCCCTATATATGTCACTCCCTTTGGTTCCTTCCCTATATATGTCACTCCCTTTGGTTCCTTCCCTATATATGTCACTCCCTTTGGTTCCTTCCCCAGTCGTCATTGTTTCTGGTACAGTTTCATGTCTGTGAGTTGTTCGTCTTTTGTATTATGTTCCATTTATTTGATTAAAACACTCACTCTCTGAACTTGCTTCAAGACTTTCAGCGCACATCGTTACAGAAATCAACAAAACACGAGAAGACTTTGCCTTTGTTTTGTTTGTTTATTAATTAGGGTGTGCTCTGTTGTACGGTAATTTGTTAAAAAGCCAATTTGACATTTGCTCAGTACATTGTTTTCACCGAGGAATTGTACAAGTCTGCTGTTAATGATAATGCAGAGGATTTACCCACGGTAGTTATTGGGGTCAAATTTGTCTCCATATTTGTGGATTGGGGTGATCAGTCCTTGGTTCCAAATATTGGGGAAGATGCCAGAACTAAGGATGATGTTAAAGAGTTTAAGTATTGCCAATTGGAATTTGGGGTCTGTATATTTTATCGTTTCATTGAGGATACCATCAACACCACAGGCCTTTTTGGGTTGGAGGGTTTGTATTTTGTCCTGTAGTTCATTCAATGTAATTGGAGAATCCAGTTGGTTCTGGTAGTCTTTAATAGTTGATTCTAAGATTTGTATTTGATCATGTATATGTTTTTGCTGTTTGTTCTTTGCTATAGGACCAAAAAGATTGGAGGGTGGTTAACCCATACATCTCCATTTTGGATAGATAACTCTTCATGTTTGTTTATTGTTTTCCAATTTTCCCAGAAGTGGTTAGAGTCTATGGATTCTTCAATTACATTGGGCTGATTTCTGCTTTGCTGTTCCTTCTTTTTCCGTAGTATTCTTCTGTATTGTTTTAGTGATTCACCATAGTGAAGGTGTAGGCTCAAGTTTTCTGGGTCTCTATGTTTTTGGTTGGACAGGTTTTTCAATTTCTTTCTTAGGTTTTTGCATTCTTCATCAAACCATTTGTCATTGCTGTTAATTTTCTTCCATTTTCTGTTTGAAATTCTTTGATTTGATAGGAAAGGTGAGAGGTCAAATATACTGTTTAGATTTTCTACTGCCAAGTTTACACCTTCACTATTACAGTGGAACGATTTGTCCAGGAAGTTGTCTAAAAGGGATTGAATGTGTTGTTGCCTAATTGTTTTTTGGTAGGTTTCCACACTACATTCCTTCCAATTATAGCATTTCTTAATATTACTCAGTTCCTTTGGCTTTGATGCCTCATGATTGAGTATTGCTCTGTTCAAGTAGACTGTGATTTTGCTGTGATCTGATAAGGGTGTCAGTTGGCTGACTGAACGCTTTGAGAGACTCTAGGTTGAGGTCAGTGATAAAGTAGTCTACAGTACTACTGCCAAGAGATGAGCTATAGGTGTGCCTACCATAGGAGTCTCCTCGAAGCCTACCATTGTCTCTGTACAGTCCCAGCGTGCAACAGAGCTGCAGGAGTTGTGACCCATCTTTGTTGGTTATGTTGTCATAGTTGTGCCAGAGGGGGAGGGAATGCTGTCACCTCCATGTAGGTGTTTGTCCCACTGTGTACTAAGGGTGTCAGGTTCTTGTCCAGTTCTGGAATTTAGGTCGCCACAGACTAGTACATGTCCCTGGGCCTGGAAATGATTGATTTTCCCCTCCAGGATGGAGAAGCTGTCTTCATTAAAGTATGGGGATTCTAGTGGGGGGATATAGGTAGCACACAGGAGGACATTTTTCTGTTGAGATCATTTCCTTTTGAATTTCCAGCCAAATGTAAAATGTTCTTGTTTTGATTAATTTAATAGAGTGAGTTAGGTCCGCTCTATACCAAATTAGCATACCCCCTGAGTCCCTTCCCTGTTTCACACCGGGTAGATTGGTGGATGGGACTACCAGCTCTCTGTAACCTAGAAGGCAACCTGTGGGTCCATCACCTTTCTGATTTCTTTGGTGAAGTCCAGGTTCCTTACTTTTTAGGCAAAAGGCAGATGACCTCATGACCTTGGATATTCCAGGATGAGATTGTGAAGGCTTTGTGTTCCATAAAATGTTGTTAGTCATGTGGTTTGGCTTCAGGCCAGTAAGTGTGAGTAGAGCCTGCTGAGCATCTGGTACATGCCATTGGCTTGGGCTAGTGTAAGAGTGGGGGTTGGACCTGATAGCCTGATCACAGCCTGGGCGTATGTGTGACTTTCATGTTGAGGCCCTCTTTGTGGGAGTGGGGTGCTTAGGGTGGGCAGGAGTGGTGTAGGTCTAATCTGAGGGAGCCTAAATGGGGTGTGGACATGGTTGACTTGGGGGGTTTGTGGATGTGGCTGTTGGTGCTGTGGTCTGGATCTAGTTCTCTCTCTATGTGTTTCTATTCTCTCTCTCTTTCTTTTTCTCACTCTTTCTCACTACATCACTGCTGAGGCATCACTCTTCTCCAACCCAGAGTAACTCCCTCCCTCTCTCTCTATCCTTGCCTTATCGTAACCTAGCCTAGATTCATTTAATTTCATACATGTACAAATCAAAACCAATCAATCAATCAGTCTCATTAAGCACGTTGAGAGGTATTTCCAGAATGGACAGAAAGAAAGTCAACTGATCCATTAGTCACCTGACAAAGATGGAAAGTCCCTGATCTGGTAATAATCCCACCCATCCTGTCTGTCTGTCTGTCTGTCTGTCTGTCTGTCTGTCTGTCTGTCTGTCTGTCTGTCTGTCTGTCTGTCTGTCTGTCTGTCTGTCTGTCTGTCTGTCTGTCTGTCTGTCTGTCTGTCCTGTCTGTCTGTCTGTCTGTCTGTCTGTCTGTCTGTCTGTCTGTCTGTCGTCTGTCTGTCTGTCTGTCTGTCTGTCTGTCTGTCTGTCTGTCTGTCTGTCTGTCTGTCTGTCTCCATTCCAACCTCCCTCCCTCCCAGGGTCTGTCCCTGTCTGTGCCCCCAGGCTCAGGGGAAGTGGGGAGGTCCTCAGTTCCCGTTTGGGCCAGGGCTGAGGGAGATGGATGAGGTCACCCCGAATTCCCCAACATCCAGTATAACCACAAACCGCCACTCTGTTCCACGACAAAGCGGGCCCAGCTTACAACAGGACCCGGGCAATAGGCCCCAACATAAAAACACAAATGGCTGGTCTGTAAAAAGCAGCCCGGCTGATGTGACACATTAAAAGATGCTGGCGCCACGTCTTTTATTAATTCATTATTGTGTTTGGGGGAGGAGAGGGGAAAGAGAGGGGAAGACATGGGAAAGAGAGGGAAGGAAATGGGGAGAAAGGGGAGGAGAGGGGAAGGAAGGGGAAGAGAGGGAAGGAAAGGGTAGGAGAGGGGAAGAAAGGGGAAGAGAGGGGAGGAAAGGGGAAGAGAGGGGAAGGAGGGGGAAGAGAGGGGAAGGAAGGGGAAAAAGGAAAGGGAGGGGAAGAGCGGGGAAGGAGGGGAAGAGAGGAAAGGAAAGGGGAAGAGAGGGGAAGGAAGGGGAAGAGAGGGGAAGGAAGGGGAAGAGAGGGGAAGGAAGGGGAAGAGAGGGAAGGAAAGGGGAGGAGAGTGGAAGAGAGGGGATGAGAGGGGAAGGGAGGGGAATTCTAACAATTCTGGATTGTTAGTATAATCTCTCTTTATTTTGTGACCTGTTTCTCCCTAATATTCCCTCTTTCTTTATTTTATTGACTATTTATCTATTTATTGAGATACAGGTAAAGGCCAAATTAAGTAAATGAGGGATGCATAGTGTTGTGAAAGCAGGTGCTTCCACACAGGTGTGGTCCCTGAGTTAATTAAGGAATTAACATCTCATCATGCTTAGGGTCATGTATAAAATACCCAGTTGTCCATTATTCTGTCTACCATGGCTAGAAGAAGAGACCTCATTGACTTTCAAAGAGCTGTCTCAAAGGAGCATAGGGGGTTTGAATGTGTGTGTGTGTGTGTGTGTGTGTGTGTGTGTGTCAGTCACCAGATCTCAACCCTGTTGAACACTTATGGGAGATTTTGGTGAATTTCTCATGGAGAAATGGTGTCGTATCCCTAGAGTTCCAGACACTTGTAGAATCTACGCCAAGCAGCATTGAAGCTGTTCTGGCGGCTCGTTGTGGCCCAACGCCCTATTAAGACTTTATTTCCTTTATTTTGTGTGTGAATACAGAAAGACACTGTCACCACTTGACTGATGTGGTTTCCTCCAGATCTGTAGGATCAGGTAGGTTTGGTTCCTCCCAGCAGACTCACTATGTCTGTGACTCTCTAAGCCCAGGACTTCGTCCCAAATGGCACTCTAGTCCATATAAAGTGCACCATGGCCCATAGGGCTCTGGTCCAATGCAGTGCACGATATAGTGAAGAGGGTGCTAGTTCAGACACAGCCCATCACATCAGATCTGTTGGAGGTCTCTGTCTCATGGGTGAATTGATGTGGTGCTGTTTCTGTCTCCTCCAGACTTCCTCTGGGATAATCTGCAGCACATGCCTGGCCCTGGCATATGTGTGTGTGTGTGTGTGCATGTGCGTGTGTGTGTGCGTGTGTGTGTGTGTGTGTGTGTGCACCCTGTGCTGTGTTAGTGCTTTAACAATCCTCCATCAAATCTTTCTCCTCTCCCAGCTCTGATGGTCTTTATGGGCCGAGTTCATGAGGTTGATACTCATACGGGGCACACACACACACACACACACACACACACACACACACACACACACAGATTATTATGGGGCTGTGTTTGTAGAAGTTGTAGTTTTTCCAGTCTGGACCTCTTCCCCTATTAGAGAGTTGGCAGTTTGGAGGCTGTCTTGGCAGCATGGGGTTGGTGCCTAAAGTTGCTCCTTCCTGAGACATTGCCACCCGATCCTTGCTGCATGTCTCCCTACCTGCCTGCCTCCTTCCCTCCTTCCCTCCCTCCCTACCTACCTGTCTCCCAGCCTCCCTCCCTCCTTCCCTACCTGCCTGCCTCCTTCCCTCCCTCCCTACCTGTCTCCCTACCTCCCTGCCTCCCAGCCTCCCTCCCTCCCTACCTGCCAGACTCCCTGCCTGCCTAACTGCCTGGCTGCCTCCTTCCCTCCCTCCCAACCTGTCTCCCTCTGTCCCTACCTGTCTCCCTACCTGTCTCCCTACCTGCTTGCCTCCTTCCCTCCCTACCTGCCTGCCTCCCTACCTGTCTCTCTACCTGCCTGCCTCCTTCCCTCCATCCCTACCTGTCTCCCTACCTGTCTCTCTACCTGCCTGCCTCCTTCCCTCCATCCCTACCTGTCTCCCTACCTGTCTGCCTCCTTCCTTCCCTCCCTACCTGTCTCCCTGCCTCCTTCCCGCCCTCCCTACCTGTCTCCCTGCCTGCCACCCAGTCTCTCTGAAAGCCTCTGAAAGCCTGCCTGCCTTGCCTGCCTCTGCCTGCCTGCCTGCCTGCCTGCCTGCCTGCCTGCCTGCCTGCCTGCCTGCCTGCCTGCCTGCCTGCCTGCCTGCCTGCCTGCCTGCCTGCCTGCCTCTGCTCTGGAGACACATGTGGAACAGTTTACTTTAATGGAACTCTAAATTAGTGGTGGTTTGAAGTTGCCTGCAGCACTAGAGTGTAATTAACTGGCTCTGTTGAAAGAGAAAGAGTCAGAAAGAGAGGAGTAGAGAGAGAGGAGGAGAGAGAGAGAGGAGAGAGAGAGAGGAGGAGAGAGAGAGAGGAGTAGAGGAGGAGAGAGAGAGAGAGAGAGAGAGAGAGGAGAGAGAGAGAGGAGAGAGAGAGAGAGAGAGAGAGAGAGAGAGGAGTAGAGAGAGAGAGGAGAGAGAGAGAGAGAGA
>NC_056444.1:74410232-74515232 GCF_018296145.1 Oncorhynchus tshawytscha | reverse complement strand
TAGCAAGGCTATGCTCAAAGTCTGTACAGAGTCAAAGCTTTCCTTAAGTTTGGGTCAGTCACAGTGGTCAGGTATTCTGCCACTGTGTACTCTCTGTTTAGGGTCAGTCACAGTGGTCAGGTATTCTGCCACTGCGTACTCTCTTTTTAGGGCCAAATAACATTCTAGTTTGCTCCGTTTTTTTGTTACTTCTTTCCAATGTGTCAAATAATTATCTTTTTGTTTTCTTATGATTTGGTTGGGTCTAATTGAGTTGCTGTTCTGGGGCTCTGTGGGGTGTGTTTGTGTTTGTGAACAGAGCCCCAGGACCAGCTTGCTTAGGGGACTCTTCTCCAGGTTCATCTCTCTGTAGATGATGGCTTTGTTATGGGAGGTTTGGGAATCGCTTCCCTTTTAGGTGGTTGTAGAATTTAACGTTTCTTCTCTGGATTTTGGTCATTAGCGGGTATCGGCCTAATTCTGCTCTGCATGCAATATTTGGTGTTCTACATTGTACACGGAGGATATTTTAGCAGATTTTGTGAATCTTTGTTGGTGAGAGGACCAAAAGAAAAGCACATTTTTTGTCTATTAAAATAACATCAAATTCATCAGAAATACAGTGTAGACATTGTTAATGATGTAAATGACTATTGTAGTTGGATTTTTTTGTTTGTTTTTGTGCAGATTAAAGAAGCAATAAAACTGGCCTTCTTTAGACTAGTTGAGTGTCTGGAGAATCAGCATTTGTGGGTTCGATTACAGGCTCAAAATGGCCAGAAACAAAGACCTTTCTTCTGAAACTCATCAGTCTATTATTTTTCTGAGAAATTAAGGCTATTCCATGCAAGAAATTGCCAAGAAACTGAAGATCTCGTACAACGCTGTGTACTACTCCCTTCACAGAACAGCGCAAACTGGCTCTAACCAGAATAAAAGAGGCGTGGGACGCAAGAGGACAAGTACATTAGAGTGTCTAGTTTGATAAACAGACACCTCACAAGTCCTCAACTGGCAGCTTCATTAAATAGTACCCACAAAACACCAGTCTCAACATCAATGGTGAAAAGCTGACTCTGGGATGCTGGCCTTCTAGGCAGAGTTGCAAAGAAAAAGCCATATCTCAGACTGGCCAATAAAAATAAAAGATTAAGATGGGCAAAAGAACACAGACACTAGACAGAGGAAGATTGGAAAAAAGTGTTATGGACAGACACATCTAGGTTTGAAGTGTTCAGATATGTCTGTTGCCCAAAATAATTTCTATTCATTTCAATCACAAAGAACATTCGTGAGACGCAGACAAAATAAAAAGATGCTGGTGGAATGCTTCTGTCATGCATGGTGGAGGCAATGTGATGGTCTGGGGGTGCTTTGGTGGTGGTAAAGTGGGAGATTTGTACAGGGTAAAAGGGATCTTGAAGAAGGAACGCTGTCACTCCATTTTGGCAACGCCATGCCATACCCTGTGGACGGCGCTTAATTGGAGCCAATTTCCTCCTACAGCAGGACAATGACCCAAAGCACAGCTCCAAACTATGAGATAACTATTTAGGGAAGAAGCAGTCAGCTGGTATTCTGTCTATAATGGAGTGGCCAGTACATTCACCGGATCTCAACCCTATTGAGCTGTTGTGGGAGCAGCTTGACCCTATGGTATGTAAGAAGTGCCCATCAAACCAATCCAATTTCTGGGAGGTGCTTCAGGAAGCATGGGGTGAAATCTCTTCAGATTACCTCAAGAAATTGACACCTAGAATGCCAAAGGTCTGCAAGGCTGTAATTCCTGCAAATGGAGGATTCTTTAACGAAAGCAAAGTTTGAAGGACAATAAACAATAAAAATGAACAGTAAACATTTCTCTCTATCTCTCTATCTCTCTATCTATCTCTCTATCTATCTATCTATCTATCTATCTATCTATCTATCTATCTATCTATCTATCTATCTATCTATCTATCTATCTATCTATCTATCTATCTATCTATCTATCTGTCTGTCTGTCTGTCTGTCTGTCTGTCTGTCTGTCTGTCTGTCTGTCTGTCTGTCTGTCTGTCTGTCTGTCTGTCTGTCTGTCTATCTGTCTGTCTGTCTGTCTGTCTGTCTGTCTGTCTGTCTGTCTGTCTGTCTATCTGTCTGTCTGTCTGTCTGTCTGTCTGTCTGTCTGTCTGTCTGTCTGTCTGTCTGTCTGTCTGTCTGTCTGTCTGTCTGTCTGTCTGTCCAGCATTCTGCTCAGTTCAGCCTCAGATATGAATGTTTTCCTCTTTTGTTTCTGCCCTGTATTCATTACAGATTTTTCCTCAGTCTTGACTCTGCTTCCCCCTGGTTCACAAATCACAGCCGTTCCAAAAAAAGCAGCTCTACCTGAATTCCTTGGCTGTGCTGTTTCAAAAACAAGCATCTGACACCAACCACTCATAGAATGACTCTGGGTGCACTGAGCTGAGGCTGAGCTGTGAGGCTGAGCTGTGAGGCAGTGAGGCAGAGAGCTGTGAGACAGAGAGCTGTGAGGCAGAGAGCTGTGAGGCAGTGAGGCAGAGAGCTGTGAGACAGAGAGCTGTGAGGCAGTGAGGCAGAGAGCTGTGAAGCAGTGAGGCAAAGAGGCAGAGAGCTGTGAGGCAGAGAGGCAGGCTGCTGTGCTGGGTTGGCAGAATGAACAGAGAGCCTCTTTATTGTGGAGTTCTGCTGATTTAAATCATATGGCATAGCCTGGAATCACTTCAAAATTATGGAAGACTTTCAAAACTGCACAAACAAGTGCCCCCTCCCTCCATCTTCTCTCCAGTTAACTTATTTTATTCTCTTCAGTACGTTTTTTTGCTCTTCCTTCCACTACTCACTCTTCAACTCTCACAGTTTCTCATATCTCTGTGTTGATATGTCACTCTTCAACTCTCACAGTTTCTCATATCTCTGTGTTGATATGTCACTCTTCAACTCACAGTTTCTCATATCTCTGTGTTGATATGTCACTCTTCAACTCACAGTTTCTCATATCTCTGTGTTGATATGTCACTCTTCAACTCACAGTTTCTCATATCTCTGTGTTGATATGTCACTCTTCAACTCACAGTTTCTCATATCTCTGTGTTGATATGTCACTTTTCAACTCACAGTTTCTCATATCTCTGTGTTGATATGTCACTCTTCAACTCACAGTTTCTCATATCTCTCTGTGTTGATATGACACTCTTCAACTCACAGTTTCTCATATCTCTGTGTTGATATGTCACTCTTCAACTCTCACAGTTTCTCATATCTCTGTGTTGATATGTCACTCTTCAACTCACAGTTTCTCATATCTCTGTGTTGATATGTCATTCTTCAACTCACAGTTTCTCATATCTCTGTGTTGATATGTCTCTCTTCAACTCTCACAGTTTCTCATATCTCTCTGTGTTGATATGTCACTCTTCAACTCTCACAGTTTCTCATATCTCTCTGTGTTGATATGTCTCTCTTCAACTCTCACAGTTTCTCATATCTCTCTGTGTTGATATGCCACTCTTCAACTCTCACAGTTTCTCATATCTCTCTGTGTTGATATGTCTCTCTTCAACTCTCACAGTTTCTCATATCTCTGTGTTGATATGCCAGTCTTCAACTCACAGTTTCTCATATCTCTCTGTGTTGATATGCCAGTCTTCAACTCACAGTTTCTCATATCTCTCTGTGTTGATATGTCACTCTTCAACTCTCACAGTTTCTCATATCTCTGTGTTGATATGCCCGTCTTCAACTCACAGTTTCTCATATCTCTCTGTGTTGATATGTCACTCTTCCCTTCCACCCCACCCCTCCCCATACCTGTTTTGACCATTGTGTTGTAGTTTCCACATCCCTCTGAAATTGCTTGTTTGGAATAAACTGTTCAGTGTTCCAGAAATATCAATCCTCAGAGTTGATGTAAGGTGAACAGTGTTTGTAGAAAATAAAGAACATTTGAACAATACTCCAAATTTTATCATTACTTGAACAGTAGTTATTCTTCATTGTGTAGATTGGAAAAACAATGTTCCTCTTTTTGTGTGTCTTCTGATAGATGCGTCATATGATCATTCCAACCAGAACTCTCCTGAGCCAACCAGAACCTGTGCCCCTCATCCACTCCAGTGCCCTGATAGGCTGCCTCTGGAAGAACTTTCCAGGGTCTTCCAGGTGGTGTGTGTCTGATATTCCCCAGCCCAACGGCCTGAGACAGAGGGTCTGTCTGGGATACCACCAGCCTTCTGGGTACTCCTCTCCTCTCTGTTACCATGGCTACCAACAGGGAGCGGCAGGTGGGTCACATGACAGGGTTTCCACCAGCTGTCTACCCATTTGCCTTCAACTCCATGCGGAACCACTCCCCCTTCGACCTGCTGGCCAATAGCCGACTGTTTGGGAGGTTCAGCACAGACCTCCCTAAAGAAATGGCCGCACTCTGTAAGTGATGTTACTCAAGTGTGTGTGTGTGTGTGTGTGTGTGTGTGTGTGTGTGTGTGTGTGTGTGTGTGTGTGTGTGTGTGTGTGTGTGTGTGTGTGTGTGTGTGTGTGTGTACCCAATCATGCATGAGTGTGTGTGTCATTATTACATTTTGAAACAGAAAATGCTAACTTTTAATTGAACATGCATTCATTCATCTGTTTGATATAAGAGGCAATGAGATAAAGAATGTAAAGAAAAATGGGGATACCTAGTCAGTTGCACAACTGAATGCATTCAACTGAAATGTGTCTTCCACATTTAACCCCCTCGAATGGAGCAGTTCCATAAAATTGTGTTGATTATTTGTTGC
Source organism: Oncorhynchus tshawytscha (assembly GCF_018296145.1). NCBI lineage: Eukaryota > Metazoa > Chordata > Actinopteri > Salmoniformes > Salmonidae > Oncorhynchus > Oncorhynchus tshawytscha. The sequence continues at coordinate 74,510,475 of NC_056444.1, read as the reverse complement.
AGGTTTGTTTTTTAGGATGCTGCTTTAGATGATGTTGTGGTTCCAAACTCTGAGAGTCAGTAAAGTAAAGCAGGCGTCCATTAAACAAGTCTCAAATAACAGACAAAACTATATATTTTTCACATGAGGTGATTAAAGGCGTGTATGTCGGGGATTGTGATGGGTGTGGGTGGCAACAGCTGAGTAAAAGCTACCGAGCCCCCCCACCTCTCTGTGTGCATTCTCTCTCTCTCTCGCTCTCTTTCTCCTCTCTCTCCCTCTCTCTCTCTCTCTCCCTCCATCTCCTCAGCACAGCATGCCTGAGCACCTCTCCAGCCTTTCAGATGTCAATCACTACCTCCCCCTGCTGCTGCCCACTTTATCCTCAAGGTATTTAGAGAGAGAGAGAAACAGAGAGAGAGAATTTAAGGAGAGCACCCTAAGGTAATATCCTAGTGTGGTGGAATCCAAGAACCCACCCTGCTAGGAAAACACAGACCTCTCTATCGGTCTTTCATGTAGAAATTTGAAGCACACCACTCTTGTGCACTCACAATGAATGAAATCTCCTTCATTGATAAATACTGGCATGTGTTAAAACAAAAACCAGTATGAAAGGGTCACAGGTCACAAACGGTTAAATTGTTGTTCATACCTGCATGGATTAGATGGTTGTCAGATCTTTATTTGAAAAGAGAATCTGTTCTCAATAAGTTACGTGTTATATGCAAAAGTATGTGGACACTCCTTCAAATGAGTGGATTTGCCATACCCGTTGCTAACAGGGGAATAAGGACACAGCCATGCAATCTCCATAGACAAACATTGGCAGTAGAATTGCCTTACCGAAGAGGTCAGTAACTTTTAAAGTGGCACCGTCATATGATGCTACCTTTCAAACAAATAATTTCATCAAATGTCTGCCCTGCTAGAGCTGCCCCGGTCAACTATAAGTGGCTCATCTGTGTAGTGGTAGGCCACACAAGATCACAGAACAGGACCGTCAAGTGCTGAAGCTTGCAGTGCATAAAAATGGTCTGTCCTCAGTTGCAACACTCACTACCGAGTTCCAAATTACATCTGAAAGCAATGTCAGCGCAATAACTGTTAGTCGGGAGCTTCTTGAAATGGGTTTCCAAGGTCGAGCAGCCGCACACAAGACCAAGATCACCATGCGCAATGCCAAGCGTCGGCTTAGAGCAGTGGAAACACGTTCTCTGGAGTGATGAGTCACGCTTCAGTCTGGCAGTCCAACGGACAAATCTGGGTTAGGCGAATGCCAGGAGAACGCTACCTGCCCAAATGCATAGTGCCAACTGTAAAGTTTGGTGGATGGTGGAATGCTACATTGTCCCATGCAATCACAAATGTCCTCATGTTTTCTCCCAACTGTTCCCTTTCTGCTTCTGGCACCAGTTGTTGGTGGAGGTCATCTAAAAACAAAAGAAGGCGCTCAGTGTTGTAGGAACCAATCTGGCATTTCTGCAGGACAAAAGCAGCACTCCAGATTGTAGCACACATTGTGATATTTGCTCCTCTCTGACCCAGCACATCAACGGTGGCCCTTTCCCTGATGACGTTTCTTCCCAGCCGACGTGTTTTTGCCAGGTTAAACCCTGCCTCATCTACATAAATGATTTCATCTGATTAGCCTCCAACTCCATGACTCTCTTAAAAGAATTCAAACACAGTATGTGTAAATGCTTTTCAGTATGTCCTACTGTATGTACTGTAACCCATGTTTACATGTAGAGTAGCATAGTGTAAAACTCACTGTAGAACAAGACATATTGGATAGACCATACCTGGACATATTGGTTCCGGAGTTCCTTGACACACTCACTGTTCCTTTCAAAAGGAACTGTGTACAACTGTTTCATTCAAACTCTGTTTTTGGTCAGATTCCAAGCAATGCTAGTCAGAATGATGCTTTCCACATTGTGAAATACTAGGGTGTTATCTACAATTCTGATCTGAATTTCTCTCAGTTTTATTGCATTGTCAGCAATGACCAATCCTACAATGGCATGCTCTTGGTCTTCACTGAGGTGCTTTCCTCTTCCCCCAGAGGGATGAAGACAAATCAAATCAAATCAAATCAAATTTTATTTGTCACATACACATGGTTAGCAGATGTTAATGCGAGTGTAGCGAAATGCTTGTGCTTCTAGTTCCGACAATGCAGTAATAACCAACAAGTAATCTAACTAACAATTCCAAAACTACTGTCTTATACACAGTGTAAGGGGATAAAGAATATGTACATAAGGATATATGAATGAGTGATGGTACAGAGCAGCATAGGTTTAAAGTGGCTAGTGATACATGTATTACATAAGGATGCAGTCGATGATATAGAGTACAGTATATACGTATGCATATGAGATGAATAATGTAGGGTATGTAAACATTATATAAGGTAGCATTGTTTAAAGTGGCTAGTGATATATTTACATAATTTCCCATCAATTCCCATTATTAAAGTGGCTGGAGTTGAGTCAGTGTCAGTGTCAGTGTGTTGGCAGCAGCCACTCAATGTTAGTGGTGGCTGTTTAACAGTCTGATGGCCTTGAGATAGAAGCTGTTTTTCAGTCTCTCGGTCCCAGCTTTGATGCACCTGTACTGACCTCGCCTTCTGGATGATAGCGGGGTGAACAGGCAGTGGCTCGGGTGGTCGATGTCCTTGATGATCTTTATGGCCTTCCTGTAACATCGGGTGGTGTAGGTGTCCTGGAGGGCAGGTAGTTTGCCCCCGGTGATGCGTTGTGCAGACCTCACTACCCTCTGGAGAGCCTTACGGTTGAGGGCGGAGCAGTTGCCGTACCAGGCGGTGATACAGCCCGCCAGGATGCTCTCGATTGTGCATCTGTAGAAGTTTGTGAGTGCTTTTGGTGACAAGCCGAATTTCTTCAGCCTCCTGAGGTTGAAGAGGCGCTGCTGCGCCTTCTTCACGATGCTGTCTGTGTGAGTGGACCAATTCAGTTTGTCTGTGATGTGTATGCCGAGGAACTTAAGACTTGCTACCCTCTCCACTACTGTTCCATCGATGTGGATAGGGGGGTGTTCCCTCTGCTGTTTCCTGAAGTCCACAATCATCTCCTTAGTTTTGTTGACGTTGAGTGTGAGGTTATTTTCCTGACACCACACTCCGAGGGCCCTCACCTCTTCGCTGTAGGCCGTCTCGTCGTTGTTGGTAATCAAGCCTACCACTGTTGTGTCGTCCGCAAACTTGATGATTGAGTTGGAGGCGTGCGTGGCCACGCAGTCGTGGGTGAACAGGGAGTACAGGAGAGGGCTCAGAACGCACCCTTGTGGGGCCCCAGTGTTGAGGATCAGCGGGGAGGAGATGTTGTTGCATACCCTCACCACCTGGGGGCAGCTCGTCAGGAAGTCCAGTACCCAGTGGCACAGGGCGGGGTCGAGACCCAGGGTCTCGAGCTTGATGACGAGCTTGGAGGGTACTATGGTTTTGAATGCCGAGCTGTAGTCGATGAACAGCATTCTCACATAGGTATTCCTCTTGTCCAGATGGGTTAGGGCAGTGTGCAGTGTGGTTGAGATTGCATCGTCTGTGGACCTATTTGGGCGGTAAGCAAATTGGAGTGGGTCTAGGGTGTCAGGTAGGGTGGAGGTGATATGGTCCTTGACTAGTCTCTCAAAGCACTTCATGATGACGGATGTGAGTGCTACGGGGCGGTAGTCGTTTAGCTCAGTTACCTTAGCTTTCTTGGGAACAGGAACAATGGTGGCCCTCTTGAAGCATGTGGGAACAGCAGACTGGTATAGGGTTTCATTGAATATGTCCGTAAACACACCGGCCAGCTGGTCTGCGCATGCTCTGAGGGCGTGGCTGGGGATGCCATCTGGGCCTGCAGCCTTGCGAGGGTTAACACGTTTAAATGTCTTACTCACCTCGGCTGCAGTGAAGGAGAGTCCACATGTTTTCATTGCAGGCCGTGTCAGTGGCACTGTATTGTCCTCAAAGCGGGCAAAAAAGTTATTTAGTCTGCCTGGGAGCAAGACATCCTGGTCCGTGACTGGGCTGGATTTCTTCCTGTAGTCCGTGATTGACTGTAGACCCTGCCACATGCCTCTTGTGTCTGAGCCGTTGAATTGAGATTCTACTTTGTCTCTGTACTGACGCTTAGCTTGTTTAATAGCCTTGCGGAGGGAATAGCTGCACTGTTTGTATTCAGTCATGTCACCAGACACCTTGCCCTGATTAAAAGCAGTGGTTAGCGCTTTCAGTTTCACACGAATGCTGCCATCAATCCACGGTTTCTGGTTAGGGAATGTTTTAATCGTTGCTATGGGAATGACATCTTCAACGCACGTTCTAATGAACTCGCACACCGAATCAGCGTATATAGCAATTAACACTGGATATATGTACAGATGAAGATGTGCAAGTAGAAATACTGGTGTGCAAAAGAGCAGAAAAACAAAAACAAATATGAGGGATGAGGTAGGTAGTTGGTTGGATGGGCTATTTCCGGATGGGCTGTGTACCATTGTTCCTGTTCCCAAGAAAGCTAAGGTAACTGAGCTAAACGACTACCGCCCCGTAGCACTCACATCCGTCATCATGAAGTGCTTTGAGAGACTAGTCAAGGACCATATCACCTCCACCCTACCTGACACCCTTGACCCACTCCAATTTGCTTACCGCCCAAATAGGTCCACAGACGATGCAATCTCAACCACACTGCACACTGCCCTAACCCATCTGGACAAGAGGAATACCTATGTGAGAATGCTGTTCATCGACTACAGCTCGGCATTCAACACCATAGTACCCTCCAAGCTCGTCATCAAGCTCGAGACCCTGGGTCTCGACCCCGCCCTGTGCAACTGGGTTCTGGACTTCCTGACGGGCCGCCCCCAGGTGGTGAGGGTAGGCAACAACATCTCCTCCCCGCTGATCCTCAACACTGGGGCCCCACAAGGGTGCGTTCTGAGCCCTCTCTTGTACTCCCTGTTCACCCACGACTGCGTGGCCATGCACGCCTCCAACTCAATCATCAAGTTTGCGGACGACACAACAGTGGTAGGCTTGATTACCAACAACGACGAGACGGCCTACAGGGAGGAGGTGAGGGCCCTCGGAGTGTGGTGTCAGGAAAATAACCTCACACTCAACGTCAACAAAACTAAGGAGATGATTGTGGACTTCAGGAAACAGCAGAGGGAACACCCCCATCCACATCGATGGAACAGTAGTGGAGAGGGTAGCAAGTTTTAAGTTCCTCGGCATACACATCACAGACAAACTGAATTGGTCCACTCACACAGACAGCATCGTGAGGAAGGCGCAGCAGCGCCTCTTCAACCTCAGGAGGCTGAAGAAATTCAGCTTGTCACCAAAAGCACTCACAAACTTCTACAGATGCACAATCGAGAGCATCCTGGCGGGCTGTATCACCGCCTGGTATGGCAACTGCACCGCCCTCAACCGTAAGGCTCTCCAGAGGGTAGTGAGGTCTGCACAACGCATCACCGGGGGCAAACTACCTGCCCTCCAGGACACCTACACCACCCGATGCTACAGGAAGGCCATAAAGATCATCAAGGACATCAACCACCCGAGCCACTGCCTGTTCACCCCGCTGTCATCCAGAAGGCGAGGTCAGTACAGGTGCATCAAAGCTGGGACCGAGAGACTGAAAAACAGCTTCTATCTCAAGGCCATCAGACTGTTAAACAGCCACCACTAACATTGAGTGGCTACTGCCAACACACTGTCAATGACACTGACTCTACTCCAGCCACTTTAATCATGGGAATTGATGGGAAATGATGTGTGTCAGGGTGTCAGGTAGGGTGGAGGTGATATGGTCCTTGACTAGTCTCTCAAAGCACTTCATGATGACGGATGTGAGTGCTACGGGGCGGTAGTCGTTTAGCTCAGTTACCTTAGCTTTCTTGGGAACAGGAACAATGGTACACAGCCCATCCGGAAATAGCCCATCCAACCAACTACCTACCTCATCCCTCATATTTGTTTTTGTTTTTCTGCTCTTTTGCACACCAGTATTTCTACTTGCACATCTTCATCTGTACATATATCCAGTGTTAATTGCTATATTGTAATTACTTTGCCACTTACTTTGCCACCTATTTATTGCCTTACCTCCTTATTTCATTTGCACACACTGTATGCAGATTTTTCTATTGTGTTATTGACTGTACGTTTGTTTATCCCATGTGTAACTCTGTGTTGTTTTTGTCACACTGCTTTGCTTTGTCTTGGCCAGGTCGCAGTTGTAAATGAGAACTTGTTCCCAACCTACCTGGTTAAATAAAGGTGAAATAAAATTGAATTAAAAAAAATAAATATGGGCCCTGGCCAAAATTAGTGCACTACATAGGGAATATGGTGCCCTTTGGGATGCACACATGAGTTAGTTAACTTAACAGGAGTTAGTTGGCTTAACAGGCCTGTTCATTGTTGTCAGAGCTGTCGGTCTGTGTGTGTGTGTGTGTGTGTGTGTGTGTGTGTGTGTGTGTGTGTGTGTGTGTGTGTGTGTGTGTGTGTGTGTGTGTGTGTGTGTGTGTGTGTGTGTGTGTGTGTGTGTGTGTGTGTGTGTGTGTGTGTGTGTGTGTGTGTGTGTGTGTGTGTGTGTGTGTGTGTGTGTGTGTGTGTGTGTGTGTGTGTGTGTGTGTGTGCGTGCGTGCGTGCGTGCGTGTGTGTGTGTGGAGGTAGTGTTTTAAAGGGAGTTCCATGGTTAATTGCTGTGTGAAAGGTAGCCAGGAACAGACAGGGTCCTGCCTACCTACCTTTGTAGGTGTTGGGTGTTCACTCTGCTGCTCACGCAGGTAGCTATGCCGACAGGTTGGAGCACCTCCTCCCACAGTCGCCGTGGTGATGCGATGTTGGTACAGGCTTTTTGGAAATACCTGTTTTATAGAGCGGGAGAGAGGCAGAGAGCGAGAGAGAGGCAGAGAAAGAGAGAGAGGCAGAGAGAGAGAGAGAGAGAGAGAGAGGAGGGTGTGACAGGTTCCCATGTTCTATTGTGATTGGTTACCTACAAGTGTGATGGTTAAGTAACAGGAGGAGGCTGAGGTGTTTGCCTGTGTTAGTGTGTGTTTGCCTGTGTCTGTGTGTGTGCCTGTGTCTTTGTGTGTGCCTGTGTCTGTGTAGTAGGCCCTGTCCTTACGTATGTCTGTGTGTACACAAATCTCCATAAGACAATTTGACGTCTCTCTATAGTAGCACACTGCTCCGCAGAGCAGAGAGCACTGAGCAGAGTAGCTCTGAGTCTGTTATCAGTTGATCCCTAGTATTATGGGAGCCCTTCAAACAAACAGTTGAAGGCCCCTTACCGCCACTTACAGTGTGATAACATCTGCACTGAGCCCTGAAACACTTCTGTAAGCTCTCACCAATCAGAGTTGTAGGTCTGAGGACCTGGGACAGAGATGTTTTGAAACACTAGTCGGTCATTTCCTTCAGTCCACATGGGATGTAGGATGAAGAGAACCACCACCTAAGGCCTTTTTCTCGGAGGCCTGTAGTCGAGCAGAGTCCATTACAACATAATGTTTCACCCTGCTTTGGTGGAGTTGATCTCTTCGCTCAATTCAATTAATTTTCAATTCTAGGGCATTATTGGCATGGGAAACATATGCTTACATTACCAAAGCAAGTGAAGTAGATAATAAACAGTGCGAAATGAATTATCTCTCTCTCTCTCTCTCTCTCTCTCTCTCTCTCTCCTCTCTGTCCTTCTCTCTCTGTGGTGTATAAAAGTCCAAGGTGCATGAAAGTCCAAGGTGCATGAAAGTCCAAGGTGCATGAAAGTCCAAGGTGCATGAAAGTCCAAGGTGCATGTTCTTTGATGCGGTGTCTGTTATAATAAGCATTGTAATAATAGAATGGAATGGTGTGCTTGTTTGAACTTGTCTGTCTAAAAGACCCTCTGTGTGTTCTTCACTGCCCCAGATGGAATAGGGTGGTACTGACAGCCTGTTTATGCAACAGTGGGTTGCACATGTACACACGCCCACGAGCAGACACACACACACACACACACACACACACACACACACACACACACACACACACACACACACACACACAAAGACCACTAAGTCAAGTAGGCTGTGAAAAGGACTTAAATGTTCCAGGAAAAATCTTCATGCAGTGACATAATTAAAAACACCCTTCCATTGCATTCTTAAACAAACACACACACACACACACACACATACACACACACACACACACACACACACACACACACACACACACACACACACACACACACACACACACACACACACACACACACACACACACATACACACACACACACACACACAACGAGGTCATGTTGGCTTAGGGAGCTCAGGGATTGATGAAAAGGAGCCATTTTGGTGGGAAGAGGTACAAGACGAAATGGAAAACTAAACATTAAAACAAGACAGAAAAGGATAGAACAGGAAATGTTTCCTCAGAGGGGAGTGGAGAGAGCACAAACAGCACTTTGTACCTAATTCAGATGTTTATAGATCTGCAGTTGAAGTGTTGAGTTTCAGTCCAGCCCTCAACTGGCGAAGGTGGTGTGTGGTGTGTGTGTTTCTGTGTGTGTGCACGCACGAGAGAGAGACGGAGAGGGGGCGGGGGGGGGGCAGATAAAGAGAGTGTGAGCGAGCTATGTATGGTAAATGAAAATGTATGAGCTAAGGCCATTACTCCTCTCTCTACTTCCTTCCAGGCACAAACAACAACCTCCCATTTCCACTGTTGTTTTCTTTCTGTCCTCTTCAACCAGCGCTGAACAGAAAGGCCCTGCTAGCAGAGCATGGTTCAGATACTATTTTTACTAATTCAAAATACCTTCACTGGGAACCAGTGATATAGTCCTAAAAGTGCAAACCCCGCCCACCTGGGACTCCAGGGGGACTATACGGTAGAACAAACGCTAAAAGTATTTGAAAGGTTTCAAATAGTATTTAAACCCAGGTCTGCCTGGGAGACAGACAGACTGGAGGAAAGTCCAGCCAGTTGGTTAAAACCAATCCATCTCTCTCCTCTGTCAATCCTCAATGTCACTCACATAACTCAGGGTGATTTAAAGGACATACTAAATTAACAGTGGTTTAGTCCTATTGTGTGAGAGTAGAAATGGACAGATTATGAACAGCACGGAGCTCTCTTGAAAGACGATTGACAATGTATGCATTCCTTAAGACATACTGTAAACAGTAGATATTGGGTTGCCTCTGTGCCACTGGGTGTGTACTGGGTACTGTGTTCTGAGATCAGTCTTCTGAACATTCTGTGCTGTCCAATTTAGCTAGTCTGTGGCCTCTGTGCCATAACAGCCTATGTGCTGTATGCATTCTACAGTGCTGTCCTATTTGGCTAGTCTGTGACCTCTGTGCCATAACAGCCTATGTGCTGTATGCATTCTACAGTGCTGTCCTATTTGGCCAGTGTCGACAGGCTTATCACTGTGACCAGGGCTTCTGATGGGTTTAATACAAACCACCCTGTCTTTCTGCCATCCCATCCCAGCTCTCTCTCCCTCTCTCTCTCTCTGGGCTCCCCAGGCGACACTGGTCTCTGGATAACAGCTCAGAAAGGCTCAGCTAGTTTCTGGAAATCGATTCCGCTTACATGCCTTTGTTATGTTTTTCACTAAAACACTGAGCCAGAATCAACATGAAAAACGGGGCCAGACTCAACATGAAGAACAGGGCCAGACTCAACATGAAGAACTGGGCCAGACTCAACATGAAAAACTGGGCCAGACTCAACATGAAAACCTGGGCCAGAATCAACATGAAAACTGGGCCAGACTCAACATGAAAACTGGGCCAGACTCAACATGAAGAACTGGGCCAGACTCAACATGAAGAACTGGGCCAGACTCAACATGAAGAACTGGGCCAGACTCAACACTGAAGAACTGGAAGAACTGGGCCAGACTCAACATGAAGAACTGGGCCAGACTCAACATGAAGAACTGAGCCAGACTCAACATCAAAAAGAACTGGGCCAGACTCAACATGAAGAACTGGGCCAGACTCAACATGAAAACTGGCCAGACTCAACATGAAAAACTGGGCCAGACTCAACATGAAGAACTGGGCCAGACTCAACATGAAGAACTGGGCCAGACTCAACATGAAGAACTGGGGACCAGACTCAACATGAAGAACTGGGCCAGACTCAACATGAAGAACTGGGCCAGACTCAACATGAAGAACTGGGCCAGACTCAACATGAAAACTGGGCCAGACTCAACATGAAAAACTGGGCCAGACTCAACATGAAGAACTGGGCCAGACTCAACATGAAGACTCAACTGGCCAGACTCAACATGAAGAACTGGGCCAGACTCAACATGAAGAACTGGGCCAGCATGAGACTCAGACATGAAGAACTGGCCCAGACTCAACATGAAGAACTGGCCCAGACTCAACATGAAGAACTGGGCCAGACTCAACATGAAAACTGGGCCAGACTCAACATGAAGAACTGGGCCAGACTCAACATGAAGAACTGGCCAGCCAGACTCAACATGAAGAACTGGGCCAGACTCAACATGAAAACATGAAAAACTGGGCCAGACTCAACATGAAGAAAAACTGGGCCTGGGCCAGACTCAACATGAAAACTGGGCCAGACTCAACATGAAAAACTGGGCCAGACTCAACATGAAAACTGGGCCAGACTCAACATGAAGAACTGGGCCAGACTCAACATGAAGAACTGGGCCAGACTCAACATGAAGAATGAAGAACTGGGCCAGACTCAACATGAAGAACTGGGCCAGACTCAACATGAAGAACTGGGCCAGACTCAACACTGAAAACGAGACTCAACATGAAAACTGGGGGCCAGACTCAACATGAAAACCTGGGCCAGACTCAACATGAAAAACTGGGCCAGACTCAACATGAAAATCTGGGCCAGACTCAACATGAAAAACTAGGCCAGACTCAACATGAAAAACTGGGCCAGACTCAACATGAAAATCTGGGCCAGACTCAACATGAAAATCTGGGCCAGACTCAACATGAAAAAAGCGCATGCCCTATCTTACTATCTGGAGAGAAGAGACCACAGACTGTACTGTCCCTCTACTGGAGAGAAGTGACCACAGACTGTACTGTCCCTCTACTGGAGAGATGTGACCACAGACTGTACTGTCCCTCTACTGGAGAGATGTGACCACAGACTGTACTGTCCCTCTACTGGAGAGAAGTGACCACAGACTGTACTGTCCCTCTACTGGAGAGAAGTGACCACAGACTTTACTGTCCCTCTACTGGAGAGAAGTGACCACAGACTGTACTGTCCCTCTACTGGAGAGAAGTGACCACAGACTGTACTGTCCCTCTACTGGAGAGATGTGACCACAGACTGTACTGTCCCTCTACTGGAGAGAAGTGACCACAGACTGTACTGTCCCTCTACTGGAGAGAAGTGACCACAGACTGTACTGTCCCTCTACTGGAGAGAAGTGACCACAGACTGTACTGTCCCTCTACTGGAGAGAAGTGACCACAGACTGTACTGTCCCTCTACTGGAGAGAAGTGACCACAGACTGTACTGTCCCTCTACTGGAGAGATGTGACCACAGACTGTACTGTCCCTCTACTGAGAGAAGTGACCACAGACTGTACTGTCCCTCTACTGGAGAGAAGTGACCACAGACTGTACTGTCCCTCTACTGGAGAGAAGTGACCACAGACTGTACTGTCCCTCTACTGGAGAGAAGTGACCACAGACTGTACTGTCTCTCTACTGGAGAGATGTGACCACAGACTGTACTGTCTCTCTACTGGAGAGAAGTGACCACAGACACTATTAAAAGGGGGAGGGGTCTGTGTGCTTCATACTGGGCACGTGCAGAACGACGACTGGGCAATGGCAAAGGGGGAGGGGCTTGGGAGAAGACGTGGGAGGGCACACTCTGGGTGGGCGGGGCTTTCTGGGGTTGAGGAATCAGGGAAGGAGGGGATTGGTGATTTTTTTGGGGCCAGCCAACTAAATATTGTTTTGTGTGAGCAAAACGCGGGTAGCAAAAAGTCATGACAGAATGGACATGGAGAGACAGAGAGAGACAAAGCGAGACAGAATAGAAATGGAGAGACAGAGAGAGACAGAACGGACATGGAGAGACAGAGAGAGACAGAGAAAGTCACCCAGGGGAGATGTATAGTCAGGTGAGTCACCCAGGGGAGATGTATCGTCAGGTGAATCATCCAGGGGAGATGTATAGTCAGGTGAGTCATCTAGGGGAGATGTATAGTCAGGTGTGTCATCCAGGGGAGATGTATAGTCAGGTGAGTCATCTAGGGGAGATGTATAGTCAGGTGAGTCATCTAGGGGAGATGTATAGTCAGGGGATTCATCTAGGGGAGATGTAAATCAGGTGAGTCATCCGGGGGAGATGTATAGTCAGGTATAGTTTGGTGAGTTTCCCAGGGGAGATGTATAGTCAGGTGAGTCACCAGGGGAGATGTATAGTCAGGTGAGTCACCCAGGGGAGATGTATAGTCAGGTGAGTCATCCAGGGGAGATGTATAGTCAGGTGTGTCATCTAGGGGAGATGTATAGTCAGGTGAGTCACCCCGAAGAGATGTATAGTCAGGTGAGTCATCCAGGGGAGATGTATAGTCAGGTGAGTCATCCAGGGAGATGTATAGTCAGGTGTAGTCATCCAGGGAGATGTATAGTCAGGTGAGTCATCCAGGGAGATGTATAGTCAGGTGTAGTCATCTAGGGGAGATGTATAGTCAGGTGAGTCATCCAGGGGAGATGTATAGTCAGGTGAGTCACCCAGGGGAGATGTATAGTCAGGTGAGTCACCCAGGGGAGATGTATAGTCAGGTGAGTCATCCAGGGGAGATGTATAGTCAGGTGGGTCATCCAGGGGAGATGTATAGTCAGGTGGGTCATCCAGGGGAGATGTATAGTCAGGTGAGTCATCCAGGGGAGATGTATAGTCAGGTGTGTCATCCAGGGAGATGTATAGTCAGGTGAGTCATCCAGGGAGAGATGTCAGGTAGTCAGGGTGATGTCATCCAGGGAGGGAGATGTATAGTCAGGTGAGTCATCCTAGGGGAGATGTATAGTCAGGTGAGTCATCCAGGGAGATGTATAGTCAGAAGTCATCCAGATGTATAGTCAGGTGAGTCATCCAGGGTAGATGTATAGTCAGGTGAGTCATCCAGGGGAGATGTATAGTCAGGTGAGTCATCCAGGGGAGATGTATAGTCAGGTGTGTCATCTAGGGGAGATGTATAGTCAGGTGAGTCATCCAGGGGAGATGTATAGTCAGGTGTGTCATCTAGGGGAGATGTATAGTCAGGTGAGTCATCCAGGGTAGATGTATAGTCAGGTGAGTCACCCAGGGTAGATGTATAGTCAGGTGAGTCATCCAGGGGAGATGTATAGTCAGGTGAGTCATAGTCAGGTGTGTCCAGGGGAGATGTATAGTCAGGTGAGTCATCCAGGGTATAGTCATGTCATCCAGGGTAGATGTATAGTCAGGTGAGTCATCCAGGGTAGATGATGTCAGGTAGTCATCAGGTGAGTCATCTAGGGGAGATGTATAGTCAGGTGAGTCATCCAGGGTAGATGTATAGTCAGGTGAGTCATCCAGGGTAGATGTATAGTCAGGTGTGTCATCCAGGGTAGATGTATAGTCAGGTGAGTCATCCAGGGTAGATGTATAGTCAGGTGTGTCATCTAGGGGAGATGTATAGTCAGGTGAGTCATCCAGGGGAGATGTATAGTCAGGTGTGTCATCTAGGGGAGATGTGTAGTCAGGTGAGTCACCCAGGGGAGATGTATAGTCAGGTGAGTCACCCAGGGGAGATGTATAGTCAGGTGAGTCACCCAGGGGAGATGTATAGTCAGGTGAGTCATCCAGGGGAGATGTATAGTCAGGTGTGTCATCTAGGGGAGATGTATAGTCAGGTGTGTCATCCAGGGGAGATGTATAGTCAGGTGAGTCACCCAGGGGAGATGTATAGTCAGGTGAGTCACCCAGGGGAGATGTATAGTCAGGTGAGTCACCCAGGGAGATGTATAGTCAGGTGAGTCATCCAGGGTAGATGTATAGTCAGGTGAGTCATCCAGGGTAGATGTATAGTCAGGTGAGTCATCCAGGGAGATGTATAGTCAGGTGTGTCATCTAGGGAGATGTATAGTCAGGTGAGTCATCTAGGGAGATGTATAGTCAGGTGAGTCATCTAGGGAGATGTATAGTCAGGTGAGTCATCTAGGGGAGATGTATAGTCAGGTGAGTCACCCGAAGAGATGTATAGTCAGGTGAGTCATCCAGGGTAGATGTATAGTCAGGTGAGTCATCCAGGGTAGATGTATAGTCAGGTGAGTCATCCAGGGTAGATGTATAGTCAGGTGAGTCATCCAGGGTAGATGTATAGTCAGGTGAGTCATCCAGGGGAGATGTATAGTCAGGTGAGTCATCTAGGGGAGATGTATAGTCAGGTGAGTCATCTAGGGGAGATGTATAGTCAGGTGAGTCATCTAGGGGAGATGTATAGTCAGGTGAGTCACCCCGAAGAGATGTATAGTCAGGTGAGTCATCCAGGGTAGATGTATAGTCAGGTGAGTCATCCAGGGTAGATGTATAGTCAGGTGAGTCATCCAGGGTAGATGTATAGTCAGGTGAGTCATCCAGGGTAGATGTATAGTCAGGTGAGTCATCCAGGGGAGATGTATAGTCAGGTGTGTCATCTAGGGGAGATGTGTAGTCAGGTGAGTCACCCAGGGGAGATGTATAGTCAGGTGAGTCACCCAGGGGAGATGTATAGTCAGGTGAGTCACCCAGGGGAGATGTATAGTCAGGTGAGTCATCTAGGGGAGATGTATAGTCAGGTGTGTCATCTAGGGGAGATGTATAGTCAGGTGAGTCATCCAGGGGAGATGTATAGTCAGGTGTGTCATCTAGGGGAGATGTATAGTCAGGTGAGTCATCCAGGGAGATGTATAGTCAGGTGTGTCATCTAGGGAGATGTGTAGTCAGGTGAGTCACCCAGGGGAGATGTATAGTCAGGTGAGTCACCCAGGGGAGATGTATAGTCAGGTGAGTCACCCAGGGGAGATGTATAGTCAGGTGAGTCATCCAGGGGAGATGTATAGTCAGGTGAATGTGTGGCTCTTCAGAACTGAACACGTTTACACTCATAGAAAAACATGTGCTATCTACAACCTAAAAGTGTTCTTTGGCTGTTCCCATAGGAAGTTCTCCTATGGGGACAACCGAAGAACCCCTTTGGAACCCTTTTTCTATGAGTGTAGGAGACACCACTCGAGGTTGATGTTGAGGATGGATGGACTGGCGATGGCACGATAGTGTCATTCAATGATGATAGAACTGAACAAACACATACCTCATGTACTGTTAATGGGTTTCTGTCCGGGTTGGTGGATGAGTTTACATCTACAGCATGTAGCCACTGTAGTACTAGTAACCCATTATGTGTGTGAACTGTGTGCATATGTGTGTGTTGGTAACCTGAAGCTAGCTAGTTAGCTGTAGCAATAGGGAGGGAGGGAGGGAGGGAGGGAGGGAGGGAGGGAGGGAGGGAGGGAGGGAGGGAGGGAGGGAGGGAGGGAGGGAGGGAGGGAGGGAGGGGTGTTCTATGTCTCTGTCATCACTGGCAATCTGTTTCAGCACATCCACACACTCACTGCTCACATCAGCTATGGAAAGACGGAAAGCTAGACATTCCTTCCAATATCACCATGCCAAGTCTTGTTTATAAGCCCAGAAACCCTGTAAGGAATGACTGTATGCCTTGAGGATAGAGGAAGTAGAAACAATATGTTGTATAGGTCTTATCTATATTTCAGATCAGAATGGCGAACAGTAGTAAAACCTGATTCACCTCTAGTCTCAAGGAGAGCTTACAGCATGTACAGTCTTCCTGGCAATGCTACCGTAGGGGTTTGATTAGAGAGAGAGAGAGACAGCGAGGTAGAGAGAGAGAGAGAGAGAGAGAGTTAGAGAGAGAGAGAGAGAGACAGAGAGAGAGAGTTAGAGAGAGAGAGACAGAGAGAGAGACAGCGAGTTAGAGAGAGAGAGAGAGAGAGAGAGTTAGAGAGAGAGAGAGAGAGAGAGAGAGAGACAGAGAGAGAGAGTTAGAGAGAGAGACAGAGAGAGAGAGACAGCAAGTTAGAGAGAGAGAGAGAGAGACAGCGAGGTCGAGAGAGAGAGAGAGAGACAGCGAGTTAGAGAGAGAGAGAAAGAGAGAGAGAGAAAGAGAGAGAGAGACAGCGAGGTAGAGAGAGCAAGAGAGAGAGAGAGAGAGAGACAGTGAGTTAGAGAGAGAGAGAAAGAGAGAGAGAGAGAGACAGAGAGAGACAGTGAGTTAGAGAGAGAGACAGCGAGTTAGAGAGAGAGAGAAAGAGAGAGAAAGAGAGAGAGAGAGAGAGCGAGTTAGAGAGAGAGAGAGACAGAGAGAGAGAGACAGCGAGTTAGAGAGAGAGAGACAGAGGGAGAGAGACAGCGAGTTAGAGAGAGAGACAGCGAGTTAGAGAGCTAAAGAGCGAGAGAGTGAGAGAGAGAGAGACAGAGAGAGAGTTACAGAGAGAGAGACAGAGAGAGAGAGAGAGACAGCGAGTTAGAGAGAGAGACAGCGAGTTAGAGAGCTAAAGAGCGAGAGAGTGAGAGAGTGAGAGAGAGAGAGAGAGAGACAGAGAGAGAGTTACAGAGAGAGAGAGAGAGAGAGACAGCGAGTTAGAGAGAGAGACAGCGAGTTAGAGAGCGAAAGAGCGAGAGAGTGAGAGAGAGAGAGAGAGAAGGGAGACGAGAAAGGTGGGAGTTTCCTAGAAATTTCTTAGAATGTTGTTCTGTCACAAAGCATGACGAAAGAGCAGGTGAGAATTCATAGGATAATTAACTGAAAAGGAAAACAAGAAAAGAAGAGAAAAGCAACCAGAGAACGCTAACAAACCATACAATAAGAAAAAGGAAGTAGAGTAATAACAACTATGACAAAACAAGGAGAGTTAGAAGGAACAGAGGAAAATAAAAGAGGGCATGAAGGAGAGAGAGAGACAAACAGAGTCAGAGAGGGAGGAGGGAGGGTAAAGCAGGATACGTTTTGGGGGAAGTTAGTGGCCCATTGGGGGTTTGTTGTAGAGTTCAGGCTCAGTGGACAGGGAAGGAAGGGGAGGAGGCAGGGAGGCAGGCAGGGACCTGGCCTGGGTCACAAGCAGTATAGAGAGTATGTGAATGTCCAAAAGCACTGCACAGAGAGAGAGACAGAGAGAGGCAGAGAGAGAGAGGCAGAGAGAGGCAGAGAGAGACAGAGAGAGGCAGAGAGAGAGAGGCAGAGAGAGAGAGGCAGAGAGAGAGACAGAGAGAGAGAGGCAGAGAGAGAGAGGCAGAGAGAGAGAGAGGCAGAGAGAGAGAGGCAGAGAGAGAGGCAGAGAGAGAGTGGCAGAGAGAGAGGCAGAGAGAGAGGCAGAGAGAGACAGAGAGAGAGGCAGAGAGAGAGAGGCAGAGAGAGGCAGAGAGAGAGAGGCAGAGAGAGGCAGAGAGCAGGCAGAGAGAGAGGCAGAGAGAGACAGAGAGAGAGGCAGAGAGAGGCAGAGAGAGAGAGGCAGAGAGAGGCAGAGAGAGAGAGGCAGAGAGAGGCAGAGAGAGAGAGGCAGAGAGAGAGGCAGAGAGAGAGAGGCAGAGAGAGAGAGGCAGAGAGAGAGGCAGAGAGAGGCAGAGAGAGAGAGGCAGAGAGAGAGAGAGAGAGAGGCAGAGAGAGAGAGGCAGAGAGAGGCAGAGAGAGAGAGGCAGAGAGAGAGAGGCAGAGAGAGGCAGAGAGAGAGAGGCAGAGAGAGGCAGAGAGAGAGAGAGGCAGAGAGAGAGAGGCAGAGAGAGAGAGGCAGAGAAAGAGAGGCAGAGAGAGAGAGGCAGAGAGAGGCAGAGAGAGAGAGAGGCAGAGAGAGAGAGAGGCAGAGAGAGGCAGAGAGAGAGAGGCAGAGAGAGAGAGGCAGAGAGAGAGAGGCAGAGAGAGAGAGAGAGACGTGCTACTATAGAACTTCACTTAGTTTAAATAACTTTGTGTAGATTCAATAAATGGAGAAGTCAGTGTTGTTGGTCTAAATGATGATCTCAAAACACAGTGAAAGAAATGTCAAAGTGGGAGAGAGTTATAGAGAGGCTGTAAATTAAATGTACTCACAAGTGTGTTGGGGATGACTACATTTATTACTTCATTCTTTCATAGATGACAACATGATTTTAGTCAGCGTCAACCCTCAGATATGTGGATGGTTTGGCATGTTTCTGCCTGTTTGACCAACCTGGTCTCAGAGCATTTTGTATTATTCCGTACGTAAATCTGAGACATTCCATTTAGTATGATATCTTACGCTTCGCATGGTACTGTATTTATTAATTTGTGGATGTCCATCATCCATTTCTCATGATATGTTACGAATTTGCAAACGTGCAATATGCTACAAATGTTCTAAAAGTACAATATGTTATGAATTTTAAAAACATATGATATGTTACGAATTTCAATTTGCTGTGGCTAATGCTAGCTAGGTGGCTAGGTAACTAACATTAATGTTAGCTAGCTGGCTAACGTTAGCTAGGCTAGGGATTAGGGTTAAGGTTAAGGTAAGGAGTTAGGTTAAGTTTAGGGTTAGAGGAAGGGTTAGCTAACATGCTAAGTAGTTGCAAAGTATCTAAAAAGTAGTTAGCACTTGTAAAGTTGCTCATTAGCTAAAATGCTATTCCAAAACGTGACCTTTCAAACTCTAAGAATGTCTGTAAAATGAAACTACTAGAAAACATATAGGTTATGTATTGACTGTTATCTTTGTGTTGTGTCCTGTAAAAGTATAGGTTCCTTCATGTATATTTGAAGAGAACTCCTCTGCACTATCACCACCCTACTGTTCTCTAGTTCCTGTCACAAACTCTCCTGCTTTATGACATGACAATTATATGAGGAAAGAGACAATAACTACTAATGTTCTTAACTGTTTGCTACTGCAACAAAAGGGCTATTAAAGAGAGTGTGTATGTATGTGTGTGCATCTGTGTGCGTGTGTGTGTGTGTCTGTGCTCGTGTGTGTCTGTGCTCAGGCTCTCCGCTCTGGCTGTGAGTGTGTGTGTACACTCATCCTGCCAACATAGGAAAATAAATGATACCCCCAAATATGGAAGATGCTTTAAATCAATGAACAATTTAATCAACATTATTCCTGATACCCCTTTTCATGTGTGTGTGTGCGTGTGTGTGTTTGCACGTGCGTACGTGTGTGTGTGCCTGTACGTGTTTCTGCACGTGTGTGTGTGTGTGTATGTGTGCATGTGAGACAGCCCAGGCAGTGTGTGTTTGTGTTTATATAGGGAGCCCAGCCAGCCAGCCAGATTGACAGGAAATGGTCGTACCACTTCCACCAGTCTGACGGGTGAATATGGAATTTCAGCAGGTAGGGAGGGCACAGAGCCAGAACACATGCTATGGTGAATCCCTCCTCCTTTTCCTCCTCCCATTTTATTGTATTCAGATGTTTGTTTTATTAATGGACAACCAGCCAGTGTCTGTCTACTGCTCAACAGTTGAACCAGTGTCAGTCTTTTTTATGGATTATTGATATGCTATTTATTTACTACACATCATTTTAGCTGTATCCCAAATGGCCCCATATGGTCTATATAGTGCACTATATAGGAATGTGGTTCCATTTGGACCACAGACTTTGATTGTAAAGCATTCTGTTTGTAGAGCAGGGTTGCATGGTGTCTTTGAAAGCTCTAAGGGAAGAAAGCTGTAGTGAGGTGAAGGGACAATGAATCTCCCAGTAAAGAATGTGGACGGGTGGTTTTGGATGTAAGGCATAACTATTGTGACTTCTGTGTCTGTGTACTTACCTTTCAATTGTTGCAGGATGACACGTCTTCTATTAGTGACGTTATAGAAATACCTTCTTCGTCTTCTTCTTCCATGTTCACATGAGTATTTTGGCAACACTTCCTATGAAGTACATAAGAACAGTATGTCATTTATAATGCCTTATGGTACACTTAAAATGTGTTATGACACTGACCTAAAGCATTATATGTACAGTGCATTCTGAAATATTCAGACCCCTTCCCTTTTTCCAGTTTGTTACGTTTACAGCCTTATTCTAAAATGGATTCAATTACATTTTTTCCTCATCAATCTACTCACAATACCCCATAATGACACATGTATAATTTACCTTATTTCCATAGGTTTTCAGACCCTTTGCTATTTCTGGTATTTGGTATTGTATTAGGATCCCCATTAGCTGTTACAAAAGCAGCAGCTACTCTTCCTGGGGTCCACACAAAACATGATAAATAACATTAATAGACAAGAACAGCTTGAAATTGAGTTCAGGTGCATCCTTGAGATGTTTCCACAACTTGATTGGAGTTCTTCTGTGGTAAATTAATTTGATTAGACATGATTTGGAAAGGCACCTGTCTATATAAGGTCCCACAGTTGACAGTGCACGTCAAAGCAAAAACCAAGCTATGAGGTCGAAGGAATTGTCAGTAGAGCTCCGAGACAGGATTGTGTCGAGACACAGATCTGGGGAAGGCTACCAAAAAACGTCTGCAGCATTGAAGGTCCCCAAGAACACAGTGGCCTCCATCATTCTTAAATGGAAGATGTTTGGAACCACAAAGACTCTTCCTAGAGCTTTGGCCGCACGGACAAACTGAGCAATCAGGGGAGAAGGGAGTTGACCAAGAACCCGATGGTCACTCTGACAGAGCTCCAGAGTTCCCAAAGGTCATCAGACCATGAGAAAGAATATTATCTGGTCTGATGAAACCAATATTGAAGCCTTTGGCCTGAATGCCAAGTGTCAAGTCGGGAGGAAACCTGGCACCATCCCCACGGTGAAGCATGGTGGTGGCAGCATCACGTCTGGAGGAAACCTGGCACCATCCCTACGGTGAAGCATGATGGTGGCAGCATCATGCTGTGGGGATGTTTTTCAGCCGCAGGGACTGGAAGACTAGTCAGGATCGAGGGAAAGATGAACGGAGCAATGTATAGAGAGATCCTTAATGAAAACCTGCTCCAGAGCGCTCAGGACCTCAGACTGGTTCACCTTCCAACAGAATGACCCTAAGCACACAGCCAAGACAACGCAGGAGTGGCTTCGGGAGAAGTCTCTGAATGTCCTAGAGGAACCCGATTAAACATCTCTGGAGATACCTGAAAATAGCTGTGCAGCGACACTCCCCATCCAACCTGACAGAGCTTGGGAAGATCTGCAGAGAAGAATGGGAGATACTCCCCAAATACAGGTGTGCCGAGCTTGTAGCGTCAAACCCAAGAAGACTTGAGGCTGTAATCGCTGCCAAAGATGCTTCAGCAAAGTACTGAGTAAAGTGTCTGAATACTTATGTAAATGTGATATTTCAGTTGTATTTTTTCATACATCTTCAAAAATAAAATAAAAAACTGTTTTTGTTTTGTCATTATGGGATATTGATGAGGAAAAATACAAATTTAATCATTTTAGAATAAGGCTATAATGTAACAGAATGTGGAAAAAGTGAAGGGGTCTGAATACTTTCCGAAAGCACTGTATGTACTTCATAAAAAGCGTTACATTCCCTGTTTATATTCATTTTCCTCTCTTAATTTCCTACGTCTCTCGTTTTGTTTCGAGCTTCAGTTAAATTGAAGGACTTGAAGGAGGTCAGATGTGTGTGTGTGTGTGTTTGCGTGTGTGTGTGTGTGTGTGTGTGTGTGTGTGTGTGTGTGTGTGTGTGTGTGTGTGTGTGTGTGTGTGTGTGTGTGTGTGTGTGTGTGTGTGTTTGTGTGTTTGTGTGTGTGTGTGTGTGTGTGGGGGGTGCTTGTGTGTATGTGCGTGTTTGTATGTGTATTTATTGAGGGTATTTATCTGACTTAATGCACAGAGGGGATTGAGCAATGCAAGCTTTCATTCTTCACAGTTAAAGCACTGCCGGAGAGAGAGGGCGAGATAAAGAAAAGAGCGAGAAAGAGAAAGAGAATGATAGAATGAGAAGAAGAGAGAGTGAGAGAGAGAGAGAGAGAGAGTGTGTGTGAGAGAGAGAGAGAGAGAGAGCTTGAACGCTCCTGCCCATTTTCTGTTCCCTGGAACACATAGACAAAGGGGAAGGATTTAGCCTGGCATCTGGTTTCTGGGTTCAGCACAATGTTATCTCTCTCTCTGTCTTTATCTCTCTCTGTCTCTCTGTCTCTCTGTCTCTCTGTCTCTCTCTCTCTCTCTCTCTCTCTCTCTCTCTCTCTCTCTCTCTCTCTCTGTCCTGGGTAGGTGGTGTATAAGGCCTCCTTACGGCTGACTGTAGGGTGAGGGCTGACTGTAGGGTTAGGGCTGACTGTAGGGTTGGGGCTGACTGGAGGATTAAGGCTGACTGTAAGGTGGGGGCTGACTGTAGGGTGGGGGCTGGAGGGTTGGGGCTGACTCTGGAGGGTTGGGGCTGACTCTGTAGGGTTGGGGCTGACTGGAGGGTTAGGGCTGACTGTGGGGTGGGGGCTGACTTGAGGGGTGGGGCTGATTGGAGGGTTGGGGCTGACTGGAGGGTTGGGGCTACTGGGGGTTGGGGCTGACTGGAGGGTTGGGGCTGACTGGAGGGTTGGGGCTGACTGTAGGGTTGGGGCTGACTATAAGGTGGGGGCTGACTGGAGGTTTAGGGCTGACTGTAGGGTTAGGGCTGACTGTAGGGTTGGGGCTGACTGTAGGGTTAGGGCTGACTGTAGGGTTGGGGCTGACTGAAGAATTCGGGCTGACTGTAGGGTGGGGGCTGACTGTAGGGTTGGGGCTGACTCTGGAGGGTTGGGGCTGACTCTGGAGGGTTGGGGCTGACTCTGGAGGGTTGGGGCTGACTGGAGGGTTAGGGCTGACTGTGGGGTGGGGGCTGACTTGAGGGGTGGGGCTGATTGGAGGGTCGGGGCTGACTTTAGGGTTGGGGCTGACTGGAGGGTGGGGGCTGACTGTAGGGTTGGGGCTGACTGGAGGGTTGGGGCTGACTGGAGGGTTGGGGCTGACTGGAGGGTTGGGGCTGACTGGAGGGTTGGGGCTGACTGGAGGGTTGGGGCTGACTGTAGGGTTAGGGCTGACTGTAGGGTTGGGGCTGACTGTAGGGTTAGGGCTGACTGTAGGGTTGGGGCTGACTGTAGGGTTGGGGCTGACTGTAGGGTTGGGGCTGACTGTAGGGTTAGGGCTGACTGTAGGGTTGGGGCTGACTGTAGGGTTGGGGCTGACTGTAGGGTTGGGGCTGACTGTAGGGTTGGGGGTGACTGTAGGGTGGGGGCTGACTGTAGGGTTGGGGCTGACTGGAGGGTGTGGGATGACTGGAAGGTTTGGGCTGACTGGTGGGTTGGGGCTGACTCTGGAGAGTTGGGGCTGACTGTAGGGTTGGGGCTGACTGTAGGGTTTGGGCTGACTGTAGGGTTTGGGCTGACTGGAGGGTTGAGGCTGACTCTGGAGGGTTTGGGCTGACTGTAGGGTTGGGGCTGACTCTAGAGGGTTGGGGCTGACTGTAGGGTTGGGGCTGACTGTAGGGTTGGGGCTGACTGTAGGGTTGGGGCTGACTGTAGGGTTGGGGCTGACTGTCGGGTTGGAGCTGACTGTAGGGTTGGAGCTGACTGTAGGGTTGGGGCTGACTGTCGGGTTGGGGCTGACTGTAGGGTCAGGGCTGACTGTAGGGTGGGGGCTGACTCTGGAGGGTTTGGGCTGACTGTAGGGTTGGGGCTGACTCTAGAGGGTTTGGGCTGACTGTAGGGTTGGGGCTGACTGTAGAGGGTTGGGGCTGACTGTAGACCTATATGTTGGAGGGCCTAGGTATAGCATAGCCAACAGGGGAAGGGGCTGCCTAGTAAACTACATGTTGGGATGCAGGGGGCGGGGTGTACAGGCCCCAGAGCTGTACTGCTGGGGCTGGTGTGAGCTCAGCTCACACTTCAGCATGTATATGGGGGCTGTTGAGATGTCTGGGGGACTTTGTATGGGTGTGGGGCGTCAGGGGGTTCTATGTACTGTGGACAACGAGGGGGGCTTGGTTCTAACTTTCTAGGTCTGTTAAAATAAAGTAAAGTTTGTTATTTTAATGATGTAACTATTGGGCCAATAAAATAAAATCTCTCTCTCCCTCTCTCTCTTTCCGTCTCTGTGGCTGCCTTTTTCTCTGCCTGCCCAGACTTTAATATGGTTATGATTAGAGACGGGGCTAAGGGAGGGAGGGAGGGGGCTCATATTTACTGCAGGGGTAATGGGGGAGGTGCAGTGTAAAGACAAATCGAGAGAACCAAGAGGGATCTGAATAGGGCAGAGGAGGGGAGGGGTTGTGTTTGTTTGCATTCGGGCTGAAATATGAAAAACAAAAGAAAGCTGGGACAAAAAGAGAGGAGAGGAGAGAGAAGAATGGAATAAAGTTTTGTCCTCTAACAAATCAGTCCCCGCCTAGCAGCACGGGGCTCTGGCCACTTCCCCTCCTCTTCCCCTCCCTCCTCCTCTCTCTCAATCTCTCTCCACCCCCTCCCTCTGTGTCCCCTCTCTCTCTCTCTACCCCCCCCTCTCTCAGTCTGAGGCAGTTGGTTCGCTCCGCTGTGCAGTATGTGTCTGGGATGCAGCAGTGAAAGAAAGAGAGCTGAAAGAGTGAGAGAGACAGAGAGAGAGAGAGAGAGAGAGAGAGAGAGGGAGCTGTTATTTAGGTCTGTTACAGCAGACAGGGAGCAGCTCGCCCTAGGGCAGGGGGAGACGATAGAGCAACACTGAACTCAGAACAGCACATTCAGCTACAGATATACAGCCAGGCAGGAACCAGCCCTGCATTCCAGCTGAGGGGAAGGGAAAGAAGGTATAGAAACTGAAGTGCCAGCAGGAAAGGATAGAACAAACGGCAGAGAGAGAGAGAGAGAGAGAGAGAGAGAGAAGGAGAAGGAAGGAAGGAAGGAAGGAAGGAGAAGGTAGCAGCAACACATCAACACAAGGGTTTGAACCGGGACCTTCACTGCTGCTACTGTTGTTGTTGTTGTTGTTGTACTACGGTAAGGTGACCTAACTACTCCAGGAACAAGGAAGGGGGGGGTACAGCAGCAGGTTTAACCTGTGTGTTCTCAGGAGGTAGGGACTAGGGAGGGGGTACAGTAAAAGGAGGTTGAAAGCTCCACCACCATGTTTGACTGTATGGAAGCTCTGGGGATGGGCCCACGCCAGCTATATGATGTCACCAGCCGGGGTGCGTGCATGCTGCGGAAGGCGAGCCCCTTCTTCGCAGGGCTGGACCCCTTCGCTTGGACCGGCAGTGCCAGCGTTCAATGTAAGTCAATGGCATCCTGTTTGCATGTCCTGGTACTGGAGCCTGTTGGGACAGCTGCACTAGCTACCCAGGGACAACTAGCTAATGCTACGATATAATATGCTAGCCTCTGTGTGTGTGTTTGTTTGATTTCTGAGTGGCTGCAATGCTAACCCACATGTTCAGGTTTGACTGTGACAATGCTAACCCACAGGTTCAGGTTTCACCATGGCAATGCTAACCCACAGGTTCAGGTTTCACTGTGGCAATGCTAACTCACAGGTTCAGGTTTGACTGTGACAATGCTAACTCACAGGTTCAGGTTTGACTGTGACAATGCTAACCCACAGGTTCAGGTTTTACTGTGGCAATGCTAACCCACAGGTTCAGGTTTCACTGTGACAATGCTAACCCACAGGTTCAGGTTTCACTGTGACAATGCTAACCCACAGGTTCAGGTTTCACTGTGACAATGCTAACCCACAGGTTCAGGTTTCACTGTGACAATGCTAACCCACAGGTTCAGGTTTCACTGTGACAATGCTAACCCACAGGTTCAGGTTTCACTGTGACAATGCTCACTACAGGTTCAGGTTTCACTGTGACAATGCTCACTACAGGTTCAGGTTTCACTGTGACAATGCCAACCACCTGAGTTTTGACCTTGTGGGGTAGGTTAGGTTCTGTATACAAAACAGAAAAGAGTAAGAAAGTACAGATGAAATATTGAGAGGAAGAGAGAGAGGGAGAAGCCTGACACTTTTGACAAAATGTCAGCCATCCACATTACATTGGTCTTGTTCCCTTCACAATCGCCTCTGTGACAGCTACTAGTGCTTTCCATGTGGAGACTACAATGGGTTTTGAATCTAGTCTTTTTTTAAATATAAAGTAGACATAAAAATCAGTTTTCTAAAAACATTTCTGTGCTCCCTGTGTTTTTAGTTGGAGGTATTGTTGGTGTTTATGTTTGTGTGTAAGGATTTTTCTCTCAAGCTAAATAGCTATAAATTAATCAGTAGATGAATTATTTAATGGATAAATTTATGAATAAATTAGTAACTTGGAATGTTGCTAGGCTTCAGAAGAGCCAAAGGGTCTTGCCAGATTTCTTTTCTCTCTCTTTTTCTGTGTCAGTGTTCACATTTTTCCTCCCTCGCTCCCTCCTTTCCAGACTTCAGACACTACTCTGGCTCTAACAACAGGCCTGTCTCAGATAGACAAAACTTGGGTCAATTTCCATAGGCGTCCAGGGGGCCTGTGTGGCTGGGAGAAAGAAGGAGTGGGGGTGTGTGGTTCTCTTCTAGGGAGCAAGCCAGAAATGATACAAGCAAGAAGAAATACACAACACACCATCAAACTACGAACAATCTAGCTAGTTTAGTTGTTGCACACAAACAACACGTTTGCTTGCTTCTGTTCATGTGTTCCTATTTAGTTTTTTAAAGTCCTTTTGTAACCCAGACGCTGTGTTGTGTTCACACTGAGGGTTGTTTTTCAGATTTGATTTGTTCAACCTTCTGCTTTTTTGTTCCTTTTTACTGGATCTTGGGGGCAGTCATCTGTCTTCATTACTCGTGAAGACACCAGCGTTTCAGTGGCTGTCATACACACTGGGCTCTCTTTAATGAAGACAGATGCCCTGTCAGGACAAGGGAGGCCGAGGGGGACTCCATGCAGACCAGCCTCTCCTCTTCTGCTTTGCTTTCTTCTTTCTTTCCTGGTCTCCATTCTTCTGCTCTCCTCTCCTCTCCTCTTCTCATCTCTCCTTTCTTCTCCTCTACTCTTCTCTTTTCTTCTCTCCTTTCTTCTCCTCTTCTTTCCTCTTCTCTCCTTTCTTCTCCTCTTCTCTTCTCTCTTCTCCTCTCCTCTTCTCTTCTCGTCTCTCCTTTCTTCTCCTCTCCTCTACTCTTCTCTCCCCTCCTCTTCTCTTTTCTTCTCTCCTTTCTTCTCCTCTCCTCTACTCTTCTCTCCTCTCCTCTCCTCTTCTCTTCTCTCCTTTCTTCTCCTCTCCTCTACTCTCCTTTCCTCTCCTCTTCTCTCCTCTTCTCGTCTCTCCTTTCTTCTCCTCTCCTCTACTCTTCTCTCCTCTCCTCTCCTCTTCTCTTCTCTCCTTTCTTCTCCTCTCCTCTACTCTCCTTTCCTCTCCTCTTCTCTTCTCACCTCTCCTCTCCTCTCCTCTTCTCTTCTCTCCTTTCCTCTCCTCTCCTCTACTCTCCTTTCCTCTCCTCTTCTCTTCTCACCTTTCCTCTGCTCTTTTTTCCTCTCCTCTCTCCTACAGCCAGCCAAGGAGCTCTGATAATAACAAAATATTTGTTTATTTAGTCAGAGACCTCACCGCTCTCACCGACCCACACAACCATTTAAAACGTAGCCAATCAGGTCCCAAAGTTATTGTATTTGTGTTCTTTGTAACAGGAAATCAAAGAGAACGAACGATCAATCAGTTGGTGTTGCTGTGCTAGTGTGTGTGTGTGCACCTGTGCTAGTGTGTGTGTGTACTTCTGTGCTAGTGTGTGTGTGCGCATCTGTGCTTCTGTGTGTGCTGTGTACTGTTTTAGTCTTTCTGTGTTTAGTCTTAGTAAATAAGGTGACCCTATCCCACACGAGGAGCGGCCATAATATCTCTCCTTACTGAACCAGTTGGCCCTCATTGTCCTCTACAATGAGGCAGATGAATTGATGTTTGAGTCTGATCTCTCATTAGGCCTGGCCAGCTGCAGAGCACACTGACCTGTGTCTTAAATGGCACCCTATTCCCTATATAGTGCACTACTTTTGGCCAGAGCCCTATGGCTATGGCCTATGTGCCATGATCAAAAGTAGTGCACTATATAGGAAATAGGGTGCCATTTGGAACACACATGAACCAGGGAACTAGCAGCAAGCAAAGTAAAGACACTCAGCTAGGAGAGCTCCTCTACTCAGCTCTGCTCTCATAGCATTAACAACAATCAGGACTTCTTGAGTCTTGAGTCCCAGTCAGCTGCTTAAAGTGTGACACCATTCCTTACATTTGGCCTAGATATTCTGTGAGTTTATTTCTGTTTGAGGGAGGACTCTAAAATCAGAGAAAATAAAGATTTTAACATATTTTTATCAAAGATTTTTAAACAGCCCCCCACAACTATATGCAATTGTTCTCTATATGCAATCTAAACATTACCAACATGGGGATTCGTTGTGGAGTTATTTTTTTGTGATTTTATTACAATTCTGACGTACATATGTCATGCTTTAAAAACAATTTTTACTCAGAAGCAAATCTGGAAATCAGCGGGTTAGGTTTTGAATTTCCTGGGTTTTCTCAATGTCATTGCTTTTTGTCTCAATCTGTTTTGAATCAAAGGGAGTTTTAGTGTGTGGTCATGATCAGCTTTTCTGTTTTCTGTCTGGTGGTTGGAGACTGCTGCTTTTCTGTCCAATGTCAGAGGTTACAGAGAGGCTGTGGGCTGGCCAATGTCAGAACCACAACATGTGTGGTGTCCTTGTCTGCCTTTTGAGAAGGAGGAGAGAAGAGCCTCTTAAATGGCTGTTATTGTGTAGCCGACTGCTGTTTAAGTGTCTGATGTTATGTAGCTGGAACTAATACATCAGGGCTGCATGGAAAGGAAAATGGTAAAATGATTTAGACATTTGTCAATAAGCTAGAAATTACTCAACTGTCATACTAGATGACATTTGATGATATGAAGAACGTTTGATGAGCTGTTCCTTCACTTGCTATGTTACTGTGCTTGGAAGGATTAACGCAATTGATTTCTAATTTATGGACAGGAAAAGGATAATGATTTAGTCATACGATAATAGTTTATTCATACGTCAATGATAGCAAAATGTGTACCAGATGCCAAATGATGATGTAAAAAAGATTTCCTGCCTTTTGCTTCAGTTGTCATGTTAATCTTCTCATGCGGTAGCTTTATCATCTCATACTGTAGTATTAGAAAAGGGGTCATGTTTTTTAATCATAAAAAAAGTTTTAATTTAATCTTTATTTAACTATGCAAGTCAGTTAAGAACAAATTCTAATTTACAATGACGGCCAAGCCCGGATGACTCGGGGCCAACTGTGCACTGCCCTATGGGATTCCCAATCACAGCCGGATGTGATATAGCCTGAAGTCAAACCAGGGACTGTAGAGACACCTCTTGCACTGAGATGCAGTGCCTTAGACCGCTGCGCCACTCAGGAGTTATAAACTGGGTGGTTTGAGCCCCGAATGGTGATAGGGTCACCTAAGACCGTATACCATGGGTATGATAAAACATTTATTTTTACTGCTCTAATTATGTTGGTAACCAGTTTATAATAGCAATAAGGCACCTCTGGGGTTTGTGTATGGCCAATATTCCACGTCTAAGGGCTGTGTACAGGTACTCTGCGTTGCATTGTGCGTAAGAACAGCCCTTAGCCGTGGTATATTGGCCGTATACCACACGTCCTCGTGCCTTATTGCTAATATATTTGATGTATTATAGTAACCAACAGAGTCATGTTTACTGTCTAACTGTACCTTGGCCTATTTGGATTGTTTTGACTTTGATATCCCCCTTAATGTCAATATATTCACAATCATGTTATGTGGTAATAACAGATAACACTTTATTAATCAAAACACACACACACACACACACACACACACACACACACACACACACACACACACACACACACACACACACACACACACACACACACACACACACACACACACACACACAAACCTCTTTGTTTTCCCTTAATGTGCTGTTCAATGTGAATTGATGAGCTAATTGAAACAGGCGCTATATCTTTCTGGCTTGGAGGGCAAGACAACTACGTCCCAAATGGCACCCTATTTCCTGTATAGTGCACTACTTTTGACCAGGGCCCATAGGGGTTATATAGGAAATAGGGTGCCATTTGGGACGCAGCCACAGACTACTAAGTGGTTCCTGTGACCACTGTCACACCGAGCAGCTCAGATCATTCTCTCTACTAATGGAACTGCAGATCATTATCTCTTCCTAATGGAACTCTGCAGTTATTTCATTATAATTACAAAAGATTCAATTAAAATATTAGAATGCCTGAGGGGGCAGGACTGTGAATAGATAGTGGGTTGGTTGGTTGGTTGGTTAGGAGGGATGGTTAGGAGCGATGGTGAGTGTGTGGTGGGTGGGTGGGTAGTGTGTCAAATCAAATCCAATGTTATTTGTCATGAGAGGTGAAATGCTTACTTTTACAAGCCATTAACCAACAATGCAGTTCAATAAATAGTGTTGAGAAAATGTTACCAAATAAACTAAAGTAAAAAATAAAATAAAAAGTAACACAATAAAATAACAATAACAAGGCTATATACAGGGGGTACCGGTACTGAGTCAATGTGGAGGGGTACAGGTTAGTCTAGTTCATTTGTAGGTAGGGGTAAAGTGACTACGCATCAATAATAAACAGTGAGTATCAGCAGTGTAAAAACAAAGGGGGTGGGGTGTCAATGTAAATAGTTTGGGGCGCCATTTGATGAATTGTTCAGCAGTCTTACGGCTTGAGGGTAGAAGCTGTTAAGGAGCCTTTTGGACCTAGACTTGGCGCTCCAGTACCGGCTTGCCGTGTGGTAGCAGAGAGAACAGTCTATGACTAGGGTGACTGGAGTCTTTGACAATTTCTTTGGGCCTTCCTCTGACACCGCCTAGTATATAGGTCCTGGATGGCAGGAAGCTTGGCCCCAGTGATGTACTGGGCCATACGCACTACCCTCTGTATTGCCTTACGGTCGGTGGTGCAGCTGTATAACTTTTTGAGGATCTGGAGACCAATGACAAATCTTTTCAGTCTCCTGAGGGGGAAAAGGTGTTGTTATGCCCTCTTCATGACTGTCTTGGTGTGTTTGGACCATGATAGTTCATTGGTGATGTGGACAACAAGGAACTTGAAACTCTTGACCCGCTCTACTACAGACCCATTGATGTTAATGGGGTCCTGTTTGGCCCTCCTTTTCCTGTAGTCCACGATCAGTTCCTTTGTTTTGCTCACATTCAGGAAGAGGTTGTTGTCCTGGCAGGTCTCTGATCTCCTCCTTGTAGGCTGTCTCATCAGGCCTACCACTGTTGTGTCGTCAGCCAACTTAATGATGGTGTTGGAGTTGTGCTTGGCCACAGAGTCGTGGGTGAACAGGGAGTACAGGAGGGGACTTAGCACACACCACTGAGGGGCCCCAGGGTTGAGGATCAGAGTGGCAGATGTGTTGTTGCCTACCCTCAACACCTGGGGGCGGCCCGTCAGGAAGTCCAGGATCCAGTTGTAGAAGGAGGTGTTTAGTCCCAGGGTCCTTAGCTTAGTGATGAGGTTTGTGGGCACTATGGTGTTGTCAATGAACAGCATTCTCACATGGGTGTTCCTTTTGTCCAGGTGGGAAAGGGCAGTGTGGAGTGCGATTGAGATTGCGTCATGTGTGGATCTGTTGGGTTTCCAGGATGATGGTCTAGGGTTTCCAGGATGATGGTGTTGATGTGAGCCATGAACAGCCTTTCAAAGCACTCCATGGCTACCGACATGAGTGCTATGGGACGGTAGTCATTTACGCAGGTTACCTTCGCTTTCTTGGGCACAGGGACTAAGGTGGACCTCTTGAAACATGTAGGTATTACAAACTTGATCAGGGAGAGGTTGAAAGTTTCAGTGAAGACACTTGCCAGTTGGTCTGAGCATGCTCTGAGTACACATCCTGGTAATCCGTCTGGTCCCGCGGCCTTGTGAATGTTGACCTGTTTAAGGCCTTGCTCACATCGGAACAGCTGGTGCTCTCATTGCATGCTTCAGTGTTGCTTGCCTCAAAGCGAGCATAAAAGGCTTTTAGCTCATCTGGTAGGCTCATGTCACTGGGCAGCTCCAAAGGGTTTCCCTTTGTTGTCCATAGTAGTTTGCAAGCCCTGCCACATCCGACGAACGTCGAATGTCAGAGCCGACGAACGTCAGAGCCGGTGTAGTAGAATTCAATCTTAGTCCTGTATTGACACTTTGCCTGTTTAATGTTTTGTAAGCGTCATGATTAGTTGTACGGATGGTGCCTGTTATCCATGACATCTGGTTGGGATATGTACGTACAGTCACTGTGGGGATGACGTCAGGGCAGCAGCAGGTATGTGTACTAGTCAGCCAGTTCTGTGCTGTGATGACATACATAAACCCTGTTGATCCCTACAAGTTCATGTCAAATGAATGTGTGCAAGTAAAAAGGCTTAAATTGTTGTGTTACTGTAACGTCAAAATGGGTAGACCAAGGCGCAGCGTGATTTGGGTTCATCATAATTTATTTAACTGTGACAAAACAATAAAGAGAAACAAACAAACAAACGTACAGCCTTGTAGGCCTCAAAAGCAACAATACAAAAACAAGATCCCACAAACAACAGGTGGGAAAAGGCTGCCTAAATATTATCCCCAATCATAGACAACGATAGACAGCTGCCTCTGATTGGGAACCATACCAGGCCAACATAGAAATACAAAAACTAGACTACACATAGAAATAATAAACTAGAGCACCCCCCAGTCACGCCCTGACCTACTCCACCATAGAAAATAAAGGCCTTCTATGGTCAGGACGTGACAGTTACAAGGTGGGGTTAAAATAGATTTAATTGTTTTAAAAAATCCATTGATTTAAATAAAAAACAATGTAATGTCAAAGTGAAAGAAAAAACAAATATTCTGTATCTTGATTACGTAAGTATTCAACCCCCTGAGTCACTAGAATCACCTTTGGCAGGGAATACAGTTGTGAGTCTTTCTGGGTAAGTCTCTAAGACCTTTGCAGACCTGGACTGTACAATATTTGCAAATTATTCTATTTAAAATTCTTGAGGTCTGTCAAGTTGATTGTTGATCATTGCTAGATAGCCGTTTTCAAGTCTTGCTATGGATTTTCAAGACGATTTAAGTCAAAACTGTAACTAGGCCACTCAGGAACATTCAACATCATCTTGGTAAGCAACTCCAGTGTATATTTGGCCTTGTGCTTTAGGTTATTGTCCTGCTGAAATGTGATTTTTATATCCAATTGTCTGTTGGAAAGCAGACTGAACCAGGTTTTCCTCTAGGATTTTGCCTGTGCTTAACTCTATTCTTTTCCAATGTACCTTAAAGAAACTGCCTAGTCCTTGCCGATGGCAAGCATAGCCACAACATGATGCAGCCACCACCACGCTTGAAAATATGAAGAGTGGTACTCAGTGTTGTGTTGTGTTGGATTTGCTCCAAACGTAACACTCTGTATTCAGGACATGCAGTTCATTTCCTTGCCACATTTTTTGCAGTTTTATTTTATTGCAAACAGGATGTATGTTTTGAAATGGTTTTATTCTGTACAGGCTTCCTTATTTTCAGTCTGCCATTTAGGTTAATATTGTGGAGTAACTGCAATGATCCATTCTCAGTTTTCTCCTATCACAGCCATTAAACTCTGTAACTATTTTAAAGTGACCATTGGCCTCATGGTGAAATCCCTGAGCGGTTTCCTTCCGCTCCGGCAACTGAGTTAGGAAGTGACGCCTGTATCTTTGTAGTGACTGGGTGTATTGATACACCATCCAAAGTGTCATTAATATTGACTCAAGACATTTCAGCTTTTCATTTTTAATTTATTTGTAAGAATTTCTAAAAACATAATTCCACTTTGACATTAGGGGATATTCTGTGTAAACTAGTGACACAAATCTCAATGTAATCCGGTTTAAATTCAGGCTGTAACATGTGGAAAAGGTCAAGGGGTGTGACTACTTTCTGAAGGCACTGTATGTTCTCAGAATATGTAAGGGATAACCAATGAAGGCCTATATGTGTTCTATGTAAAATAATGAAAGACATGGAAGGTGTGTTCCATGATGCGCTAGCAGAGTCGAATAACCTTCCACAGAGTTGCATTATTTTCCCGAGAACGCACAGAGCCCTGAGGTCATTATCCCTTTCACACCATGGATATAATTTAACCACTAGAAATGTGTTCATTTGCAGGCAGAAATATCTTGGTAACCAATCAAACAGACTCGCAAGTTTAGCTAACCAAACCATCAGTCCTAGCTTGCCCTTATGAAAATCGATTTCAACAATGCCAATAATGTTTTCAATTCAACTTTTGCTTTGAAAAGCAGCTTAAATAGAACATGTTAGAATGAACTATAGACATTGAATTGTACCATGCTGATGTAGACAGTTGGCAGGTGACGTATGATGCCTCCTGGCGGCCATGTTGGAAGACCACCGCATCAAACTACCCCAAGCTGCATGGTCTATTTCTTGGCAGTATTTGGCTGCTCTAACCAGGCAGAAAAGACAAAGGGATTTATTTATTTATTTATTTTTAATTATAGATTCCCCGCAATCATGAAACACCAAGGATATAGACTCAAAACTATCAGAAAGCTAAAAAATATTTTTGTCAGTGAAGACCTGAACTCAGACAGCTGTCAGTACAGGGTCTGCTCCGATCATTTCATCACTGGTAAGTCTGATCGATTTCGAGTTTAGTTTAGTTTAGCTGTTTTAAGTTATGCCAACCAGGTGTTGACAATAAGACCAAGTTAGCCAACCATAGCTAGCTAAATAGCTTGTAGTCTTGCGTCTCGTCTCCCTCATAGGCGGCAGCGCGTCAGTTTCAAGTTTTGGGGAAATGCACCTTTGTAATAAAGCATTGCAAATATCTATCATCACATTTTCAGATTAATGTAAGCCTACTATTCCTAATGTGATGAGCTGACTGGATAGTCATCATTTAATTTTTCTTTGCACAGGAAAAATGTGGCCATTGATAAACACATTTCATGCAATTCTACTACAATTTATATGACTGGAGACATATCAAAAATATTTTTTAATATGACAAGTCACGGGCTAGACTAGGCCTACTTTGCTGACACAGATAAATACAAAACAGATTTTAAAAAACGGCCTTGTCTTGAATAAAAACAGAGGAGGCGGTGAAGCCAGCGGGTTTCTCCACGCATCGCGCCGACAGAAACAAACATCTTTCTGGTAAGAAGAGGGGCGGAGGCGTATGCCTTATGGCTAACGAGACGTGGTGTGATCACAGAAACATACAGGAAGTCAAATCCTTCTGTTCACCTGATTTAGAATTCCTCACAATCAAATGTCGACCGCATTATCTACCAAGAGAATTCTCTTCGATTATAATCACAGCCGTATATATTCCCCCCCAAGCAGACACATCGATGACACATCGAACTTTATTTGACTCTTTGCAAACTGGAATCCATACATCCTGAGGCTGCATTCATTGTAGCTGGGGCTTTTAACAAGGCTAATCTGAAAACAAGACTCCCTAAATTGTATCAGCATATCGATTGCGCAACCAGGGCTGAAAAAACCTTGGATCATTGTTACTCTAACTTCCGCGACGCATAAAAGGCCCTGCCCCGCCCTCCTTTCGGAAAAGCTGACCACGACTCCATTTTGCTGATCCCTGCCTACAGACAGAAACTAAAACAAGAAGCTCCCACGCTGAGGTCTGTCCAACGCTGGTCCGACCAAGCTGATTCCACACTCCAAGACTGGTTCTATCACGTGGACTGGGATATGTTTCGTATTGCGTCAGATAACAACATTGACGAATACGCTGATTCGGTGTGCGAGTTCATTAGAACGTGCGTTGAAGATGTCGTTCCCATAGCAACGATTAATACATTCCCTAACCAGAAACCGTGGATTGATGGCAGCATTCGTGTGAAACTGA
This sequence comes from Oncorhynchus tshawytscha, assembly GCF_018296145.1. Classification (NCBI taxonomy): domain Eukaryota; kingdom Metazoa; phylum Chordata; class Actinopteri; order Salmoniformes; family Salmonidae; genus Oncorhynchus; species Oncorhynchus tshawytscha. Next base: position 74,474,482 of record NC_056444.1, on the reverse strand, counting down.
AAGCACGAACCACTGCTTTTAATCAGGGCAAGGTGACTGGTAACATGACCGAATACAAACAGTGCAGCTATTCCCTCCGCAAGGCTATCAAACAAGCTAAGCGTCAGTATAGAGACAAAGTAGAAACTCAATTCAACGGCTCAGACACAAGAGGTATGTGGCAGGGTCTACAGTCAATCACGGACTACAAGAAGAAAACCAGCCCAGTCACGGACCAGGATGTCTTGCTCCCAGGCAGACTAAATAACTTTTTTGCCCGCTTTGAGGACAATACAGTGCCACTGACACGGCCTGCAACGAAAACATGCGGACTCTCCTTCACTGCAGCCGAGGTGAGTAAAACATTTAAACGTGTTAACCCTCGCAAGGCTGCAGGCCCAGACGGCATCCCCAGCCGCGCCCTCAGAGCCTGCGCAGACCAGCTGGCCGGTGTGTTCACGGACATATTCAATCAATCTCTATACCAGTCTGCTGTTCCCACATGCTTCAAGAGTGCCACCATTGTTCCTGTTCCCAAGAAAGCTAAGGTAACTGAGCTAAACGACTACCGCCCCGTAGCACTCACTTCCGTCATCATGAAGTGCTTTGAGAGACTAGTCAAGGACCATATCACCTCCACCCTACCTGACACCCTAGACCCACTCCAATTTGCTTACCGCCCAAATAGGTCCACAGACGATGCGATCTCAACCACACTGCACACTGCCCTAACCCATCTGGACCAGAGGAATACCTATGTGAGAATGCTGTTCATCGACTACAGCTCGGCATTCAACACCATAGTACCCTCCAAGCTCGTCATCAAGCTCGAGACCCTGGGTCTCGACCCCGCCCTGTGCAACTGGGTACTGGACTTCCTGACGGGCCGCCCCCAGGTGGTGAGGGTAGGCAACAACATCTCCACCCCGCTGATCCTCAACACTGGGGCCCCACAAGGGTGCGTTCTGAGCCCTCTCCTGTACTCCCTGTTCACCCACGACTGCGTGGCCACGCACGCCTCCAACTCAATCATCAAGTTTGCGGACGACACAACAGTGGTAGGCTTGATTACCAACAACGACGAGACGAAGGTGGTGAGGAGGGAGGAGGTGAGGGCCCTCGGAGTGTGGTGTCAGGAAAATAACCTCACACTCAACGTCAACAAAACTAAGGAGATGATTGTGGACTTCAGGAAACAGCAGAGGGAACACCCCCCTATCCACATCGATGGAACAGTAGTGGAGAGAGTAGTAAGTTTTAAGTTCCTCGGCATACACATCACAGACAAACTGAATTGGTCCACTCACACAGACAGCATCGTGAAGAAGGCGCAGCAGTGCATCTTCAACCTCAGGAGGCTGAAGAAATTCGGCTTGTCACCAAAAGCACTCACAAACTTCTACAGATGCACAATCGAGAGCATCCTGGTGGGCTGTATCACCGCCTGGTACGGAAACTGCTCCGCCCACAACCATAAGGCTCTCCAGAGGGTAGTGAGGTCTGCACAACGCATCACCGGGGGCAAACTACCTGCCCTCCAGGACACCTACACCACCCAATGTTACAGGAAGGCCATAAAGATCATCAAGGACAACAACCACCCGAGCCACTGCCTGTTCACCCCGCTATCATCCAGAAGGCGAGGTCAGTACAGGTGCATCAAAGCTGGGACCGAGAGACTGAAAAACAGCTTCTATCTCAAGGCCATCATACTGTTAAACAGCCACCACTAACATTGAGTGGCTGCTGCCAACACACTGTCAATGACACTGACTCAACTCCAGCCACTTTAATAATGGGAATTGATGGGAAATGATGTAAAATATATCACTAGCCACTTTAAACAATGCTACCTAATATAATGTTTACATACCCTACATTATTCATCTCATATGTATACGTAAATACTGTACTCTATATCATCTACTGCATCCTTATGTAATACATGTATCACTAGCCACTTTAACTATGCCACTTGGTTTACATACTCATCTCATATGTTAATACTGTACTCGATACCATCTACTGTATCTTGCCTATGCTGCTCTGTACCATCACTCATTCATATATCTTTATGTACATGTTCTTTATCCCCTTACACTGTGTATAAGACAGTAGTTTTTTTTGAATTGTTAGTTAGATTACTTGTTGGTTATTACTGCATTGTCGGAACTAGAAGCACAAGCATTTCGCTACACTCGCATTAACATCTGCTAACCATGTGTATGTGACAAATAACATTTGATTTGATTTTGATTTGATTTAAAACCATCTAATTTCGTCCTACGAAAAAGGGGAGACTCCAATTGTACAGCCTGGAGGAGGACATTATTTTCCCAAAAAGCTCCATTGGCACTGAACCAATGCTAGTTTGTTGAGAACTTTATTCATAAGAGGAAAAATGAATGGACATTACAGCATAGGACAAAGGCCTCAATGGGATAGGACAACCTGCTTTGTTGACTATTGGTTGTTCCAGCCCAACAATAGATTTAGTCTTTTTTTGACACTTAACAATTAAGAGCCCTGATGGTACAGGTGACCTGAAGAAGTGATATTGTGACATCAGGTGGACTTTTGATTTGTTTATGTACTGCTGTAGGTTCACCAACTGACCTCTATCAAGACACCATGTCGACTGGATTCCCACTGTGGATTCCCACTGTGGATTCCCACTGCTGCTGCACCAGCATCCGTTTCTACTTCTACGACATCCCTTAGTTAGACAAATAACTGCTGATTAAACAGAAACACAGTTTCATTGTAATTTATATTTATGTACACAGTAAATATATATAAATGCAATTTGGAACATGTAAATAGTATTGTTTCTGATATTGTAAACATTCTGTACTTTAATAATAGGCTATATTATGTATGGGTGAAATGAAAAGTATTGTGTGTGTTATCTCTTTGTTGCGTTTCCCCATTGAATAAAATGTATTTCTTATGGCCTACCTATTCTTTCTTTTACAATTTTAACACATTTAGCATAGACAATGTAATTGTTGTATTAGTCCTAGGCAAACCATCTTCATTATCACAGTACCACCTCAAAGTGCCACTCAGACTTTCTGGGAGAAAAGTATCTGTCATGGAAATTGGTAGTAGTGGTTGTGTGTATGTTTTAAGCTAAGGATCCTATCATTTCCTGCTTCCAGACATTTCACTGCCTAGATTACAAGGATTGGATTTGACTAAACAATTTAATGTCAGCTCAAGGCATGTACAAAATGTAGTGTAATGATTAGCCTCATATACAGTACATTGTCTACTGGTATGGTTTTTAAATTGAGAACATATAGCCCAACAATATTGTAAACAGTGTGTGAGTTAAGCTATTCTCTGCTTCAGATGCACAGTGTCAAGGGGTGCATTGCAGATGCCCATAAGCCTAATGCCATGATACTGTACAGTAGGCCAGTGGTTCCCAACTCCGTTCCTCGAGTACCCCAACAGTACACATTTTTATTGTAGCCTCGGACAAGCACACCTGATTCAACTTGTCAACTAATCATCAAAGCCCGGTTGCATCTAAACATCTTAAGTATTTCCCTTAAGGATTTACCTTAAGGAATAATGTTCCCTTACCTAAGGGAATTGTTTAAGGGTGTTGTATTTATTTTTGTATTTTATTTCACCTTTATTTAACCAGGTAGGCCAGGTGAGAACAAGTTCTCATTTACAACTGCGACCTGGCCAAGATAAGCAAAGCAATGCAACACAAACAACACAGAGTTACACATGGGATAAACAAACGTACAGTCAATAACACAATAGAAAAATATAAATACAATCTAAATACATGTGCAAATGTAGTAAGATTTGGGAAGTAAGGCATAAATAGGCCAATAGTGGCGAAATAATTACGATTTAGCATTAACTTTGGAGTGATAGATGTGCAGAAGATGAACGTGCAAGTTGAGATACTGGGGTGCAAAGGAGCAGAAAAATAAATAGCAATATGGGGATGAGGTAGTTGGGTGGGCTATTTACAGATGGGCTGTGTACAGGTGCAATGATCGGTAAGCTACTCTGACAGCTGATGCTTAAAGTTAGTGAGGGAGATATGAGTCTCCAGCTTCAGTGATTTTTGCAATTCGTTCCAGTCATTGGAAGCAAAGAACTGGAAGGAAAGGCGGCCAAAGGAGGAATTGGCTTTGGGGATGACAGTGAAATATACCTGCTGGAGTGCGTGCTACAGGTGGGTGCTGCTATGGTGACCAGTGAGCTTAGCTAAGGCAGGGCTTTACCAAGCAAATACTTTTGGATGACCTGGAGCCAGTGGGTTTGGCGACGAATATGAAGTGAGGGCAAGCCAACGAGAGCATACAGGTCGCAGTGGTGGGTAGTATATGGGGCAAAATGAATGGCGATGGGATAGACTACATTCAATTTACTGAGTAGAGTTTTGGAGGCTATTTTGTAAATGACATCGCCAAAGTCAAGGATCGGTAGGATAGTCAGTTTTACGAGGGTATGTTTGGCAGCATGAGTGAAGGATGCTTTGTTGCGAAATAGGAAGCCGATTCTAGATTTAATTTTGGATTGGAGATGCTTAATGTGATTCTGGAAGGAGAGTTTACAGTCTAACCAGACACCTAGGTATCACAGTGCTAGCTGTGCCACCAGAGACTCTGGTTTCGAGCCCAGGCTCTGTCGCAGCCGGCCGCAACCGGGAGGTCCATGGGGTGACGCACAATTGGCCTAGCGTTGTCCGGGTTAGGGAGGGTTTGGCCGGTAGGGATATCCTTGTCTCATTGTGCACTAGTGACTCCTGTGGCGGGCCGGGTGCAGTGCACTCTGATCAGGTCACTAGGTGTACGGTGTTTCCTCCGAAACATTGGATCGGCTGGCTTCTGGGTTGGATGCGCTGTGTTAAGAAGCAGTGCGGCTTGGTTGGGTTGTGTTTCGGAGGATGCATGGCTCTCGACCTTCATCTCTCCCGAGTCTGTATGGGAGTTGTAGCGATGAGACAAGACAGTAACTAGTAACAATTGGATACTACGGAATTGGGGAGAAAAAGGGGGTAAAATAAAAATAATTAAAAAAGAATAAGCAGGCATCCTCTACTGACAGAATGAGTTCAATATCCTTCCAGGATACCCAGGCCAGGTCAATTAGAAAGGCCTGCTCACTCGCTGAAGTGTTTTAGGGAGCTTTTGACAGTGATGAGGGGTGGTCGTTTGACCGCGGACCCATTACAGCCACAGGCAAGGAGGCAGTGATCTCTTAGATCCTGGTTGAAGACAGCAGAGGTGTATTTAGAGGGCAGGTTAGTCAGGATGATATCTATGAGGGTGCCCATTTTTACCGATTTAGGGTTGTACCTGGTAGGTTCCTTGATAATTTGTGTGAGATTGAGGGCATCTAGCTTAGATTTTAGGATGGCTGGAGTGTTAAGCATATCCCAGTTTATGTCACCTAACAGTACGAACTCTGAAGATAAATGGAGGGCAATTAATTCACATATGGTGTCCAGGGCACAACTTAGGGCTGAGGGGGGTCTATAACAAGCGGCAACAGTGAGAGACTTATTTCTGGAAAGGTGGATTTTTAAAAGTAGAAGCTTGAATTGTTTGGGCACTCACCTGGATAGCATGACAGAACTCTGCAGACTATCTCTGCAGTAGATTGCAACTCCACCCCTTTGGAAGTTCTATCTTGGTGGAAAATGTTTTAGTTGGGGATGTAAATTTCAGAATTTTGGTGGCTTTCCTAAACCAGGATTGAGACACAGCTAGGACATCAGGGTTGGTGGAGTGTGCTAAAGCAGTGAATAAAACTTAGGGAGGAGGCTTCTGATGTTAACATGCATGAAACCAAGGCTTTTACGGTTAGAGAAGCCAACAAATGATAGCGCCTGGGGAATACGAGTGGAACTGGGGGATACAGGGCCTGGGTTAACCTCTACATCACCAGAGGATCAGAGGAGGAGTAGGATAAGGGTACGGCTAAAGGCTATAAGAACTGGGCGTCTAGTGCGTTGGGAACAGAGAATAAAAGGAGCAGATTTCTGGGCGTGGTAGAATAGATTCAGGGCATAATGTACAGACAAGGGTATGGTAGGATGTGAGTACAGTGGAGTTAAACCTAGGTGTTGAGTGACGATGAGAGAGGTTTCGTCTCTGGAGGCACCAGTTAAGCCAGGTGCGGTCTTAGCATGTGTGGGGTGGGACAAAGAGCTATCTAAGGAATGTTGGGTGGGACTGTGGGCTCTATAGTGAAATAAAACAATAAGAACTAGCCAAGACAGCAGTAGACAAGGCATATTGACCTTAGAGAGTGTCATAACGCCATCACAGGTGTTGATCAGGAGAGCTAAGACAACAACGGTTAAATGGCGATGAATGGGCAGAGCGGGTCAGTTAGTTACATTCAGGACCTGAGTTCGAGACTGGGGCCGACAGGTAAACAAAATGAGGTACCGTGTTATTGAAACAGTCCAGGGGGCATCATCAGTGTAGCCGAGTGATCATAGGGTCAAAAGAGCAGCAATAGGTGAGTCAGGGTGCCGTTCAGTAGTCACTACTACGCTAGGCGAGCAGAGGACACAGAGTTCAGAAAAGCTAGCAGGCTGGGTCTAGTAGATTGTTCTTCGGCGACATCGTAACAGAATAGCCTGTTGAGACCACATTGGACGATCACGACGGCAGTCCAGTAGTGATAGATTGGCGGGGCTCCGTTTCGACAATAAAGGGTCCAGGTCAACTGGCAAAAGAGGTATTGTTGCCCTAGAATTAGCTGGTATATGGGTTTAGCTCGAGGCTAGCTCAAGGCTAGCTGATGCTTGCTTCGGGACAGAAGCGTTAGCTAACAGTAGCCACTCGTTTGGAGCTAGCTAGCTGCGATGATCCTGTGTAATGATCCAGAGTGGCAGGAATCTGGTGATGTGGTAGAGAGAAGCAGTCCGATATGCTTTGGGTTGATTTCGAGCTGTGCAGACTGGCAGGTGTTGTCTGAGCTAATGCTGGATGCTGACCAAGAAAAAAGTGAAGACCGCTAGCCATTGCTAACAAAGACTAGTAGCTAGTTAGCTGGCTAGCTCCTGATGGAAGTTTCAGTAATTAGGAATAAAAATAGCAGATCCATACCACATTGGGTGAGACGGGTTGCAGGAAAGTATATTTAGTTCGTAGATATAAAGTCCTGCTATTTAAACGGGATAAGACAAAAACAAACACACACTTCCAACTGCTATGCCATCTTGGTTGGCTGATCCAGGATCTCTCAAACGTTTAGGGCCTCTCAAACATTTTCCTTAGGTAAGGGCATGCTTAAGGGTTTTACGGTAGTTTGAAGGCATGTAAGACAGAAAGAGTCTCTGGTTACCATGGAGACAACCTGATTCACTGACTCAACATCTCCTTAAAGAGATCGCATTTATTTTGGGGGATTGCAAAATATAACTTCTACATTCAAGACAGGGGAACCAAATTGATTCATAAGAGAATAAAACTCATTTCTTTTAGTTACTTTTTTTCTCAACTTATTTCTATTACTTTCCAGCACATCAATTTAATTTACACTACATTTATTTTTAAACCTGTATTTAACTAGGAAAGTCAGTTAAGAGCAATTTCTTATTTACAATGACGGCCTAGGAACAGTGGGTTAACTGCCTTGTTCAGGGGCAGAATGACCGATTTTTAGCTTGTCAGCTTGGGGATTCGATCTAGCAACCTTTCAGTTACTGGCCCAACACTCTAACCACTCGGCTACCTGCCACCCCTACATGACCAAAAGTATGTGGACACGTGGATGAACGGGCATGGGCATTAATATGGAGTTGGTCCCCCCTTTGCTGCTATAACAGCCTCCACTCGTCTGGGAAGGCTTTCCACTAGATGTTGTAACATTGCTGCAGGGATTTGCTTCCATTCAGCCATAAGAGCATTAGTGAGGTTGGGCACAGATGTTGGGCAATTAGGCCTGCCTCAATTCACCCCAAGGGTGTTCGATGGGGTTGCTGACAGGGCTCTGTGCAGGCCGGTCAAGTTCTTCCACACCAATCTCGACAAATCATTAATATAGGGGCCTTGCTTTGTGCACGGGGGCATTGTCATGCTGAAACAGGATAGGGCCTTCCCCAAATTATTGCCACAAAGTTGGAAGCACAGAAGCATCTAGCATGTCAATATATGCCTAGTCCGAGCTATTAAAAACAGCCCCAGAGCATTGTTCCTCCTCCACCAAACTTTACAGTTGGCACTATGCAATTGGGCAGGTAGCATTTTCCTGGCATCCGCCTAAACCAGATTTGTCAGTCGGACTGCCAGATGGTGAAGTGTGTTTCATCACGCCCAAGAACTTGTTTCCACTGCTCCAGAGTTCAATGGAGGTGAGCTTTACACCACTCCAGCCGACGCTTAGCATTGGGCATGGTGATCTTAGGCTTGTATGCGGCTGCTCGGCCATGAAAACCCATTTCATGAATATCCCGACGAACAACTATTGTGCTGACGTTGCTTCCAGAGGCATTTTGGAACTCGGTAGTGAGTGTTGCAACCGAGGACAGACTATTTTTATGCGTGCTAAGTAGCCAACAAACACCAACAAACTCTATTGTGTCTGAGCCCTAAGAAGACAAGGCTAGTCAGTGCATGTGAGGTGACTGGGGCCCATACAGGTTATGGTGATTAGACTGACAGGCCGATCTATTGTATTAACACTTTACAGTGTGACACTGCTTGTAGACAGGCTATAAGCTGTCATGACAGCACAGAGCTGGATTCCAGCAAGGGACTGTGGAATCTAGCCTGGGAAGTCCTGCCTAACCCTAACCCTCTCTGGCTGGCTGTGGATCTGACATAGCAGTCCCAGCGCTAGGGATTTGGATTATGGGCACATACACACACACTCGGACGTACACACACACACACACACATCACACGCACGCACGCACGCACCCACACACGCACACGCACACACACACACACACACACACACACACACACACACACACACACACACACACACACACACACACACACACACACACACACACACACACACACACACACACACAGGTAGATTTACATCTTCTCATTTGCACCCAGGTCCAACCACCACATACAGCCAACCAGACAAGTCTTACATAACCAGCATTGGATCTGGGATGTGTGTTATTTTTAGCCTGTACTTTCTATCAAATGTTTGTCTACTATTCCTGCACTGACCTAGTATATGTCTAATAGAAGTATACCAAGGCCTCTACATGTCTTTGTCGCACACCAAGGTTATTATAGTAAATGAAAAATGTGACTAAATAAAAAATGAAAAAACTATTTAGTAAATTTGGGGCAAAAATTTAATGGGGTTTTCAGGCATTTTCTTCTAATGGGGTTTTCGAACTTCTGAATCTGGCAGGAACATTCTGACAGGAGATGGCAATATAAATAGGGCTAGCTTGTGGAAATGCACGGTAACATGGAAGAAATCCCAAGGGCACGCACGGAGCGTGATCAATGGCGGCAGCAAACCCAAAACCAGTGGTTGGTCGAAAAACGGAAAAGCCCTGTATGGGATTATTTTGATTACATTGCTGAGAGACAAAAGTAAATGTATTGGAGTGTCAGAACATTCTTAGAAAAAAGGGTTGCAAAAGGGTTCTTCAGCTGTCCCCATAGGAGTACCCGTTTGGGATCCAGGTGGAATCCTTTTGGGTTCTGTGTAGAACCATCTGTAGAAAGTGTTCTACAGGGAACCCAAAATGGTTTCACCTGCAATCAAAATGGGTTCTTCAGAGGGTTCTCCTATGGGAACAGTTGAAGAACCATTTAAGGTTCTAGAGGAACCTTTTTTTGTCTAAGAGTGTAGTGTGTGGTACAGAGATCAAAGGGGGGGGGGGGAATCCCAATTTAAAAGTTTATCTGATCAGCGCTCCCAAAGAAGCATACAAACTATTTGAGGATAAAGACAAGGTGAGACAGCCACCAGCTAGCAGTAACATTAGCTGCACGTCAACATTGCCAACGACAACCTCTTCCCAAGGAAAACCAACTTTAGCATTGTGCTTGAAAAGAGCAGAAACGTGGCAACCTGATCCAATGAGCATAAAAACAGAGAAGCATTGGTGTAGTTATTCAATGATTCTGGCAAGTCCACAAGACTGTGTGAGGAGCCAGCCTTCTGAAGATTCAACGAGACACTTGATCCTAAATTCAAAACTCTGATAGAATAAATTGTTGCTTTGCAGGAGATTATGAAAGAGGCAAGAAAAGTAACCTGTTGTGTTTGCGGATGGAGCGAGAAAGGACTGTTTTGTTTTTTGGCATATCAGCATGCTTCTATCACCCCTCCTCTAGCAAGGCACAGCAAATATACCTGATTCAACTTATTGAGGTTCCGGTCCCGGTTGCATAAAACATCTTAAGTCAATTTCCACCTCATCTATTCCCTTAAAGTTCCCTTAACTGTCAGTTGCAGAAAACATTTTAAGTCCATTTCCACCTCATCTATTCCCTTAAAGTTCCCTTAACTGTCAGTTGCGTAAAACATTTGAAGATGAATCTTAAATTAAGTGAAATAGTTAAGGGTGCCCATGAGGTCCCTTAAGGTCCCTTAAGTGCTTCATTAAGTATGGATATCAATGTAAACAGCATTTGTGGAAGTGAATGTTGCTTTCCTCTGCCCTGTTTGCAAAAGGAAAACATCAATCAGCTAGCTGGGTGTATACTTAGCTATTCAATGGAAGGTGCACAATATGTTCCGGGATTCCTCCGATGGCATTGAGCAGTACACCACATCAGTCATTGGTTTCATCAATAAGTGCATTGATGACGTCATCCCCACAGTGACCGTACGTACATACCCCAGCCAGAAGCCATGAGCTAAAGGCTAGAGCTGCCACTTTCAAGGAGCGGGACTCTAACCCGGAAGCTTATAAGAAATCCCGCTATGCTCTCCGACAAACCATCAAACAGGCAAAACGTCAATACAGAACTAAGATCAAATTATACTACACTGGCTCTGACTCTCGTCAGATGTGGCAGGGCTTGCAAACCATTACAGACCACAAAGGGAAGCACAGCCAAGAGCTTCCCAGTGACACAAGCCTACCAGATGAGCTAAGCTACTTCTATGCTCACTTCGAGGCAAATAACACTGAAACATGCATGAGAGCACGAGAGCACCAGCTGTTCCAGAAGACTGTGTGATCACTCTCTCTGCAGCCGATGTGAGTAAGACCTTTAAAACAGGTCAACATTCACAAGACCGCAGGGCAGATTACCAGGACGTGTCTGCAAGCAAACTCTCCTTGTCCGAGTCTGTAATAACAACATGTTTTAAGCAGACCCCCATAGTCCCTGTGCACAAAAAACAGGTAGCCTGCCTAAATGACTACCGACCCGTAGCACTCACATCTGTAGCCATGAAGTGCTTTGAAAGGCTGGTCATGGCTCACATCAACACCATTATCCCAGAAACTATAGACCCCCTCCAATTTGCATACCGCCCTAACAGATTCCCAGATGATGCAATCTCTAATGCACTCCACACTTTCCTTTCCCACCTGGACAAAAGGAACACCCTATGTGAGAATGCTATTCATTGACTACAGCTCAGCGTTCAACACCATAGTGCCCTCAAAGCTCATCAATAGGCTAAGGACCATGGGACTAAACACCCCCCTCTGCAACTGGATCCTGGACTTCCTGACGGGTCGCCCTCAGGTGGTAATGGTAGGAAACAACACATCCATCACACTGATCCTCAACACAGGGGCCCCTCAGGGGTGCATGCTCAGTCCCCTCCTGTACTCCCTTTTCACTCATGACTGCACGGCCAGGTGCGACTCCAACACCATCATTAAGTTTGCCAATGACACAACATGGTAGGCCTGATCACCGACAATGACGAGACAGCCAAAAGGGAGGAGGTCAGAGAACTGGCCGTGTGGTGCCAGGACAACAGCCTCTCCCTCAACGTGATCAAGACAAAGGAGATGATTGTGAACTACAGGAAAAGGAGGACCAAGCACGCCCCCATTCTCATTGACGGGGTTGTAGTGGTTGGGAGCTTCAAGTTCCTTGGTGTCCACATCACCAACAAACTAGCATGGTCCAAGCACACCAAGATAGTCGTGAGGAGGGCATGACAAAACCTATTCCCCCCAGGAGACTGAAAAGATTTGGCATGGGTCCTCAGATCCTCAAAAAGTTATACAGCTGCACCGTCAAGAGCATTCTGACTGGTTGCATTACTGCCTGGTAGGGCAACTACTCGGCCGCTGACCACAAGGCACTACATAGGGTAGTGCGTACGGCCCAGTTCAACACTGGGGCAAAGCTTCCTGCCATCCAGGACCTCTATACCAGGCGGTGTCAGAGGAAGGCTCTAAAAATTGTCAAGGACCCCAGCCACCTTAGTCATAGACTGTTCTCTCTGCTACCGCACGGCAAGCTGTACCAGAGCGCCAAGTCTAGGTCCAAGAGGCTTCTAAACAGCTACCCCCAACCCTAACCCTAACCCTACCCCCAAGTCATAGAACTCCTGAAAATCTAATCAAATTGCTATCCAGACCATTTGCATTGCCCCCCCCCCTTTTTACACCGCTGCTGCTCTCTGTTGTTATCATCTATGCATAGTCACTTTAATGATTCTACCGACATGTACATATCACCTCAATTACCTCGACTAACCGGTGCCCCCGCACATCGACTCTGTTCCGGTACCCCCCTGTATATAGTCTCACTATTGTTATTTTATTGCTGCTCTTTCATTAATTGTTACTTTTATTTCTTATTCTTTTTTTGTACTGCATTGTTGGTTAGGGGCTCGTAAGTAAGCATTTCACTGCAAGGTCTACACCTTTGACTAATATCATTTGATTTGATTTGAATCCATGGCTTCAAAGCTAGCTAGCTAGCTACCTACTTGTGTAACCTCAAGTTACACAACTAACAATAACCCCAACCTCAAGTTAGTCAAGTAACTTTAAACTCAACCTCAAGATACACAACTACCCCTAACCCTCCCAAGTTAAACAACTGTTTCCCAAATAGCAACCTATTCCCTGCATAGTGCACTACTTTTGTGATAGTGGTGCCCTATATGGGGAATAGGGGGAATAGGGTTCAACTTGGGTCCATGACTCATGACAGTGGAAGGAAGGTAAGGGCTTTCAAAGAGCTTGATTGGAATGGTTTGCAGTGCTATGACATGTCAAGGACTTATTTCTATTGTGGTCCTCAAAATGCTTTCACAAACAGAGTGCTTTCACTGGTTGGTTGGTGGGCACAAAGGAAGTGTGTCTTGCTGCCACCCATCCCTGTTGGCATTGTGCTTGTTTCAGGCAGATTGCTCAAGATTGACTTTGAAATTGGAAGTCTGTCCATGTCTTGAGGATGTCGGGAAATGACAAAAAGGGAGTGCTATTGCCATTCGGATTTTGTGGAAATATCGTGCAACCTGTCCTTTAACCTTTAACTTCGAAATGTAACATTTGGAGAAACAGAATGATGCTGGGCAGGAGGAGTAAACCCAGAGTGTGAAAAACACGTCGAAATTTGATGTTTGGAACAACTTTGAAATTTGACGTTTGGAGGAACGTGGATAAACATCAGAATCTGAAATCAAATTGGTTAAACCATGAGATCTTGTTGCTTGTTTGCTGTGAGCGAATGTCACGCCCTGACCTTAGAGAGCTTTTATTGTCTTTAATTTGGTTTGGTCAGGGTGTGATTTGGGTGGGCATTCTATGTTCCTTTTTCTATGTTTTGTATTTCTTTGTTTTGGCCGGGGATGGTTCTCAATCAGGGACAGCTGACTATCATTATCTCCGATTGGGAACCATACTTAGGTAGCTTTATCCCACCTATGTTTTGTGGGTAGTTATTTTCTGTTTAGTGTTTTCTGCACCTGACAGGACTGTTTCAGTTTGGTTTAGTCTCTTTGTTATTTTGTTCCAGTGTTCAGTTCAATAAAAGTCATGAACACTTACCACGCTGCGCTTTGGTCCGATTCTTCCTCTTCAGACGACGACACCCGTTACAGCGGAGTTTGCCTGTGATGCACTCTTCACCACTCTGCTGAGGCGTGGGCACTGGGCAGACGCGCCGGTGTTTGTGTGAGTGTGTTTGTGTGTCAGTCTGGAACCATGTGTGAGCTCAGTGTGAGTGGAGAGGTTCTGTTACCAGCGTGTTATTGATGACGGCTTGGCTCCACCGTTGCCAGGGCCCACTGTTTTGAGAGGCTCAGGCCAGACATGGAGAGAGGGAGGGAGGGAGAGAAGGGGGAGAGTACGGGCGACTCCACTCTGTGTGAATGGGTTGTGTTTACGCAACAGACAGACACTGTTTGGCATCGAGCGCTAGTGGTGTGTATTTATCCCCATTATCGCAGCAGACTGGTGGAAGGTGACTGGGGCTTGGGTTGGGGCCAGGCACCCCAAGATCTGTGCCATACAGCCACTCTGCCATCTCTGCTGTGTGTATGTTTTGGAAGTGTGATCACTGATGAAGAACGGCCATGTGTTGCCATGTCTGCACTAAAAGGTGTGCCTTTTGTGTACATGTGTGTTTGTGTGTGTGTGTGTGTGTGTGTGTACCTTGGCTCAGTACTACGGGTCTCAGTGGGCCCTAGGAACACTGTCTGCCAACATCAGAACTGCATTCACACACACACTTCAAGTGACCTGGCTCAATCCTCTCGGTCTTCTACTCCAAACATCCATCTTTCTCAATAGAAGTGTGCTGTAGTGCTGTAGTCAGCTTGTGAACAGGCAGAGTGATTATCAGACAGCTAGCTACCGCTTTAGCATTAGCAACATCTCTGACAACCAGCCAGCTAGAGAGGTAAAGCCTAGGGATATAATCCAATGCTATTGTGGTTTAACTTCTTAATGAGAGGCTCTTCCTCTCTAGGTGACTATGGTGCTACTGAAAGTAGCCTGGTCCCAGATATGTATGTGCTGTTTAGCCAACTCATATGGTCTTATCACTGGCTACACAGCACAAACGGATCTGAGACCAGGCTATATTAAAGGGGACTCATTTTTCTTCAGTCAGTTGACCAGACAGAGTGGGTGATTCATTGTCTGATGCTTGGCACAGCAGCCCCATCTATAGTGAACGTTAGGCAACCCCTTCCCTTAGTCAGTTGGTTGCCAAGCAAAAGTGAAAACTAGGAGCCACACACATACAGAAACACATGATTTTTATATTTTCTGTTGCTCAAAGCAGAAGTTTCTCAGGCTCTGTTTTGCCATCTGATGTGACTGGTGTCTGTACCACTGCCAGGTCAGGCTAACTGCAAGCAGGGGGAAGTCAAAGCACTACTTAGGTTACATCTCAAATGGCACCCTATTCCGTATATAGTGCACTACTTTTGACCAGGGCCCATAGGCCAGCCATGGGAAATAGAGTGCAAATTAGGATTCTCAGTACAAAAAGCCCCTGATAGCTATCAAATTCTTTCTCAGCCACAAATCACATCTCTCTCTTTATCTCTCTCTCTCTCTCCCTCTCTCCTTCTTTCTCTCTCTCTCTCTCGCTCTCTCTCTCTCTCAGACAGTGTGCATGCACTCATACTGTATGTCTGCGTATTTGTTTTGCGTGTGTGTGTGTGTGTGTTGGTACCGACAACATTCTAAGGATTACTTTTGCACTCCTAGAAAAAAAGTTTCCTAAAGGGTTCTTTGGCTGTCCCCATAGAATAAGGTAGAATCATTTTGGGTTCCATGTAGAACCCTCTGTGAAAAGGGTTCTACATTGACCCCATAAGGGTTCTACCTGGAACCAAATGGGTTCTACCTGGAACAGCCGAAGAACACTAAGGTTCTAGATAGCACTTTTTTTCCTGAGTGTAGGGTTTCCCTCCCCAGTCAGCTGTTGAGAGTAGTTAGTAGTACTGTTGTTGTTTATGGTATCCTCTTTTCCCTCACATCATGTCACAGCAGGCTGCCTGCAGCGTTTACTTCTACTTTTCAGGTTTCTATTGTTGTGGGGAGGAAGCAATATGAATTGAACAAGCTGCAGTAGCGCTAGCTGCAGTAGCGCTAGCTGCAGTGCCAAAGACAGACAGACAAGGAGTTTAGGAGAGACAACAACCCAGGGATCAAAGACAGGCTAGAGACAAATGTCTTCTGTCCTCACCACCAGATATGTGTTGTCTGTCTGTCTGTCTGAGTAATAGCTGAGGCCTTTAGCTCTGGCAGCTCTGGGTTACTGTAGACAGCAGCTGCTGAAGAAGACTACTCTCTGTCATGGCATAGTGACCAGATGAACAGTGGGCTGGTGCTCACCAGGGGGGTGTAGGGGGAGACTATCTGGACATATGGACTTGTCTGTCTGCTTCCTCCATCATCTGCCTTATCAATAGCCTTATCTGGTTACATCATTACATCTGACTGAAACTTTATTTGGGATGTTCCTTTATTAACATGCCCACTTCTGTTAGTTGCCCTCTCTTCTCTTTCGGCCCACACCTTCTTAGGTCAGGGTGTCTGGGACCATTTAAAGGGCCCTGTCTTTGGGCAGCCTCGGGGGCTAGAAGTGGGTGGATTGGTGTAGTATGGCTTTCTGTTTGAAGCCCTGTGTGGTTTGACAGGCTGGTGTAGTGGTGTGGTGGTGAGGTGTGGTGGTGGTGTGGTGGTGTGGTGAAGGAAAGGAAAGGAAATGAAAGGAAAGATGATTACTCTGTGCCAAATGTTGGCTGTTGGCTTGGCTGGCTCCATGAGGCCCAGAATCAAAAGGCTCTTTACGAGGTGTTGTAAAGAAGAAAGGTTGGTTTGAAGGAGTGTGCGGTGTGCTCAACTCTCTGCCTGCCTCAGACTGAGACTCCAAGACTAATTCCACTTTTAACATGGACCCTGAGGACACAAGCAGTTACCAGTCCCACCTGCTGCCTTCCTGCTCTGTTCTGGGCTGCCGACCTTGTCTGGAAGAAAGGGCATAGGTGTGTGTGTGTGCGTGCTTGTATGTGAATAAAACTCCAGGTGTAAGTCTTCAAATATTGAAAAACCCATTTATGCTATGTTCGCATTAGTGGATCAGGGATTGATATATGTACATGCTATGTGCATTTCTCTCTCTCCCCTCTCTCTCTCTCTCTCTCTTTCTTTCTCTCTCTCTCAGACGGTATGTCTGCGTATGTGTTTTGTGACGTTGTGTTGGTTATGACAGTGGGGTGGTTTAGGTTGGGGGGTTCTCTGCTCCTGTCTGTCCACGTTAGTGTGCCTCCTCTCCTCTCCACTCCACTCCACTCCACTCCACTCCACTCCTCCTCCTTCCCTGTCCTCTCTTCTCCCTCTCATAATTTCCTCCCCTCTGAGTGGTCAGCCAGCCCAGTTTTATCACAGGCCTCCTTTCAAAGGCAGCAAGCCTCTCAGGGCCCCCAGGCTGGGAGGCGAGAGGAGAGTAGGAGGGTGTGTGTGTGTTTGGGGGTTCAGGTAGTGAGCTTTCTGACAGCTGTTAGAGGAACTGCTACCGCTCAGCACCTTTAATGAAGGAAAGCAACCCCCACAGACACACACACACGTACTCAACACTTTCCTGCTGGTAGCAGGGAAGTCACACAGTGTGTGTCTTTAACTCACATAATAGAGACCTGACTTTCCCGGTTGAAAGGTATACAGTGATTCAAGAGAGCTTACAGCAATAGAGCTTGAACAGCAATGTCATTATTGGCAATGTTTCAACCTATCTAGACCACAGGGGTATAGAGCTGATGTGAGTAAGATGGAAAAGTTAGCCCGTGGTTGGTGCATGAACTGTCAACCCATATGAACAGCCATTAAACCGCAGAGGGAGACTATAAAGCATTGCATCAGATCTTCTGGAAAAAGGCAATGTGATGAAAAGAGGAAGGAAACATGTGTCTGCTGGAGGGCCTTGAGAGAGAGAGAGAGAGAGAGGGAGGGAGGTAAGGCAATAAATAGGCCTGAGAGGCAAAAATAATTACAATTTAGCATTAGTACTGGAGTGATAGATGTGCAGATGATGATGTGCAAGTAGAGATACTGGGGTGCAAAAGAGCAAGAGGGTAAGTAATAATATGGGGATGAGGTAGTTGGTGTGGTATTTACATATGGCTGTGTACAGGTACAGTGATTGGTAAGCTGCTCAGACAGCTGATGCTTAAAGTCTTTACCTAGCAAAGGTAGGGCTTTACCTAGCAAAGACTTATAGATGACCTTGAGCCAGTGGGTTTGGCAACGAATATGAAGCGAGGGCCAGCCAATGAGAGCATACAGGTCACAGTGGTGGGTAGTATATGGGGCTATTTTGGTGGAGTAAACATCCATAGAAATGTGAAGCATCCAGAGTTTCCTGTCTGTAGTGCAAGTAGTAAAGTATGGCCCTTTCTCCCTGCAGTGCCAGGGTAGAGGTGCCATGGGTAGAGGTGCCAGGGGTAGAGGTGCCAGGGGTAGAAGTGCCAGGGGTAGAGGTGCCATGGGTAGAGGTGCCATGGGTAGAGGTGCCATGGGTAGAGGTGCCAGGGGTAGAGGTGGGGTAGAGGTGCCATGGGTAGAGGTGCCAGGGGTAGAGGTGGGGTAGAAGTGCCAGGGGTAGAGGTGCCATGGGTAGAGGTGCCATGGGTAGAGGTGCCAGGGGTAGAGGTGCCAGGGGTAGAGGTGCCAGGGGTAGAGGTGCCAGGGGTAGAGGTGGGTAGAGGTGCCAGGGGTAGAGGTGCCAGGGGTAGAGGTGCCAGGGGTAGAGGTGCCAGGGGTAGAGGTGCCATGGGTAGAGGTGCCATGGGTAGAGGTGCCATGGATAGAGGTGCCGGGGTAGAGGTGCCAGGGGTAGAGGTGCCAGGGGTAGAGGTGCCATGGGTAGAGGTGCCATGAGTAGAGGTGCCAGGGGTAGAGGTGCCAGGGGTAGAGGTGCCAGGGGTAGAGGTGCCAGGGGTAGAGGTGCCATGGGTAGAGGTGCCATGGATAGAGGTGCCAGGGGTAGAGGTGCCAGGGGTAGAGGTGCCAGGGGTAGAGGTGCCATGGGTAGAGGTGCCATGGGTAGAGGTGCCATGGATAGAGGTGCCATGGGTAGAGGTGCCATGGGTAAGAGTTGCCATGGGTAGACGTGCCAGGGGTAGAGGTGCCAGGGGTATCGTAGGGAGGCTCTGCCCAGTGTGCCAGATTGTCTATCTGCCCCACTGTTCCACAGCCGCTTCTCAATCTGGTGCCCCTTGCCATTCTGTGTGGGCACTACCTAGTCTACACACATACCAGACACTACTAGGTGTTTCTCTCTCTCTCTCACTCTCACTCTCACACACACACAGTACACACAGTACACATACAAAACTGGTATCTGACCGTAACAGACACACATGCCTCACTGTCTAGTATCTGACCGTAACAGACACACATGCCTCACTGTCTGGTATCTGACCGTAACAGACACACATGCCTCACTGTCTGGTATCTGACCGTAACAGACACACATGCCTCACTGTCTAGTATTTGACCGTAACAGACACACATGCCTCACTGTCTGGTATCTGACCGTAACAGACACACATGCCTCACTGTCTGGTATCTGACCGTAACAGACACACATGCCTCACTGTCTAGTATCTGACCGTAACAGGCACACCTGTCTCACTGTCTGATATCTGACCTTAACTGACACACATGCCTCACTGTCTAGTATCTGACCGTAACAGACACACATGTCTCACTGTCTAGTATCTGACCGTAACAGACACACATGTCTCACTGTCTAGTATCTGACCGTAACAGGCACACCTGTCTCACTGTCTGATATCTGACCGTAACAGACATACATGTCTCACTGTCTGGTATCTGACCTTAACTGACACACATGCCTCACTGTCTAGTATCTGACCGTAACAGACACACATGTCTCACTGTCTGGTATCTGACCTTAACTGACACACATGCCTCACTGTCTAGTATCTGACCGTAACAGACACACATGTCTCACTGTCTAGTATCTGACCGTAACAGACACACATGTCTCACTGTCTAGTATCTGACCGTAACAGACACATACAGCTTCAGGCCTGTACTCTGGGCTCTTTAAGGAAGTTACAGATGCAGATAGACTCCCGCCTGTATCGCTCTATCTACACAGATCCCTGTACATCACTACAACTAGCACATACTTTCATGGCACATTGGAACAGTACAGCGTGTGAATCAGGAGAGAGAGCAGAGTGAACAGAGAATCCCACTTGCAAATCAAATGGAGTCTAGTCTGCAGAGACTGGGCAGAGCCACTGAATGGGGGAGGGCCCACTCTAAACTAAGAGGCCACAGTTCTATTCGCATACACGTGAGCACGCACACAAAAATACATACGCAGGCAAGAACGCATGCTTGCGAGCACACACAAACACACATATAACAAGCACAAACACACACAAACACACATATAACAAGCACGAACACACACACACACTAACTCCCTCACATGCCAAGACTCACCCTGGAATAGTGTCCCAGTGAAGATTCAATCACACCCACAGTCACGTAGACCAAATCTGCAGGCAGCCTATTGTGAAGGAATAGTTGTTCCTCTGCCAGGGTGTCATATGCTAGCTAGCTGCTCGGTTAAAACCAGGGTTGCGCAACAACACAGAAACACAGTAATGCCTTTGCTTTGCTCACAGTTGAATTGCTATTGGACACATGCTGTACATCACAGCACAGCTCCTCTTCTTTTCTAGAGACCACAAAACAACAGACAGGTTTTGATGGTCAACGAAAAAGCCCCTCCTCTTTGGTTCCCTGTGTATCCTTTCTTCTTTCTCTTCTTCTATTGTATCAGTTGAACTTCAAGGGAAGTCATTTGGCCCAGTTGACGTTGACCTAGAATTTAATGCAATTGACCTTCAGCTACATGTCTATTTCTGTCTGGTGTACTTAGCACATCTAATGAGGTACAGTGTAAGGATGTTACTCCGCAGATAGAGGCTGAAGGTGTGTGTGTCCCAGCATGTGTGCTTCTGTGTGTGTGTGCGCATGAACGTGTGTGCGTGACTCTGGAATTAGTGTAAGTCATGGCAGTGCAGCTGGACCATGTGTGTACAGAGGCCACTGAGAGATGGGGATTAGAGGTAAACTGATACTTAGTACGAAATGTAGGAAATGAGCAGCGGCTAACTCTCTCCTCCCCTCCCCTCCCCTCCCCTCCCCCCCTCCCCTCCCCTCCCCTCGTCCATCACCAGCCTTCAGCTCTCCGGAGGAAGATTGTCATGCAAACTGAGGCCCAGGTTTCAGAACTGATAAGAGGGCCTCTCATTTCAGAGGCCTTTTTTTCTCTAAACAAAGATGAGCTGGTTTTGTGAGACAGTGAGTGACAGGAGGAGACATGGACAGGGGGCTCAGGGGGGGTTGATTGAATAGCTCCATGTCATCATTCAAGTGGGCCATCTTGCCTGGGGTGGGGTAAATGTGGAGGGATATTTGGATAGGTATGGAGCGTGTGTGTTTGTCAAATAAAATAAAATAATTATTGGTCACATACACATACTGTATTTAGCAGATGTTATTGAGGGTGTAGCTAAATGCTTGTGTTCTTAGCTCCAACAGTGCAGTAGTATCTAACTAAATGCTTGTGTTCCTAGCTCCAACAGTGCAGTAGTATCAAACAATTCACAACAGTAAACACAAATCTAAAAGTAAAAGAATGGAATTAAAAAATATATAAATATTAGGAGTGGCATTGACTAAAATACAGTAGAATAGAATGCAGTATAAATATGAGATGAGTAAAGCAGTATGTAAATATTATTTAAGTGACTAGTGTTCCATTATTAAAGTGGCCAGGGATTCCAAGTCTATGTATATAGGTCAGCAGCCTCTAAGGTGCAGGGTTGCGTAACGAGGTGGAAGCCAGCTAGTGATGGCTATTTAACAGTCTTCCTGTGACATCGGGTGCTGTAGGTGTCCTGGAGGGCAGGTAGTTTGTCCCTGGTGAAGCATTGGGCAGACCGCACCACCCTCTGGAAAGCCCTGCGGTTGCGGGCGGTGAAACTGCTGTACCAGGCAGTGATACTCTCAACAGGAAGCTCTCAATTGTGCATCTGTTAAAGTTTGTGAGGGTTTTCTTCCTCAGGTTGAAGAGGCGTTGTTGCGCCTTCTATAACACACTGTCTATATGGGTGGACCATTTCAGACTGTTAGTGATGTGTATGCCGAGGAACTTGAAGCTTTCCACCTGCTCCACTGTGGTCCCATCAATGTGGAAAGAGGCATGTTCCCTCTGCTGTTTCCTGAAGTCCACGATCAGCTCCTTTATTTTGCTGACATTGAGTGAGACGTTATTCTCCTGGCACCACTCTACCAGGGCCCTCACCTCCTCCATGTAGGCTGTCTCTTCATTGTTGGTAATCAAGCCTACTACTGTTGTGTTGTCTGCAAACTTGAGGATTGAGTTTGAGGCGTGCGTGGCCACACAGTCATGGGTAAACAGGGAGTACAGGAGGGGGCTGAGCACACACCCTTGTGGGGCTCCTGTGTTGAGGATCAGAAAAGTGGAGGTGTTGTTTCCTACCCTCACCACCTGGGGGACGGCCCGTCAGGAAGTCCAAGACCCAGTTGCACAGGGCTGGGTTCAGACCCAGGGCCCAGATGAGCTTGAAGGGTACTTTCATGTTGAATGCTGAGCTATGGTCAATGAACAGCATTCTTACATAGGTATTCCTCTTGGATAGGGCAGTGTGCAGTGCGATGGCGATTGCATCGTCTGTGGATCTATTTGGGGTGGTAAACAAATTGAAATGGGTCTCGGGTGTCAGGTAGGGTGGAGGTGATATGATCCTTAACTAGCCCCACAAAGCACTTCATGATGACAGAAGTGAGTGCTATGGGGCGATAGTCATTTATTTCAGTTACCTTTGCTTTCTTGGGTACAGGAACAATGGTGGACATCTTGAAGCAAGTGGGGACAGTAGACTGGGATAGGGAGAGATTGAATATGTCTGTAAACACTCCAGCCAGCTGGTCTGCGCATGCTTTGATGACGCGGCTAGGGATGCCGTCTGGGCCGGCAGCCTTGCGAGGGTTTACAGACTTAAATGTCTTACTCATGTCGGCCAAGGAGAATGAGAGCCCACAGTCCTTTGTAGTGGGCTGTGTATGTGGCGCTGTGATATCCTCAAAGCTGGCGAAGAAGGTGTTTAGCTTGTCCGGAAGCAAGACGTTGGTGTCCAAGATTGCTGGTTTTCCATTTGTAGTTAATGTCTGAGCCGTTGAATTGCGACTCCACTTTGTCTCTATACTAGCGTTTTGCTTGTTTGATTGCCTCATGGCGGGAATAACTACACTGTTTATATTTGGCCATATTCCCAGTCACCTTGCCATGGTTAAATGCGGTGGTTCATTTTTCAGTTTTGCGCGAATGCTGCCATCTATCCATGGTTTATGGTTTGGGTAGGTTTTAATAGTCACACTGGATACAACATCACCTATACACTTCCTGATGAACTGACTCACCGTATCGGTGTATTCTGTTATTCTCAGAGGCTACCCGGAACATATCCCAGTCGGCGTGATCAAAACAATCTGAAACATGCATTCCGATTGGTCAGACCAGCATTGAATAGACCTTAGCATGGGGACTTCCTGTTTGAGTTTCTGCCTATAGGAAAAGAGAAGCAAAATGGAGTTGTAATCAAATTTTCCGAAGGGAGGGCAGGAAAGGGCCTTGTAGGCATTTCGAAAAGTTGAGTAGCAGTGGTACAATGGTTTACCAGCACGAGTACTACCGTCAATGTGTTGGTAGAACTTCGGTAGTGTTTTCCTACAATAAATGTGGCCTCAGGATATGTGGTTTCCAATTTTCATAAAGTCCACTGTAGTTCTTTGAGGACCGTCTTGGTATTGTCTTGAGCGGGAATATACACGTCTGTGACTATAACCAAAGAGAATTCTCTTGGGAGGTAATATGATTGGCATTTGGTTGTGAAGTATTCAAGATCGGGTGAACAGAAGGACTTGAGTATCTGTATGTTATCACAATCACACCAAGAGTAGTTCATCATGAAACATACACCCCTGCCTTTCTTCCCATAGAGTTCTTTATTCCTGTCTGTGTAATGTTTTGAGAACCCAGCTGGCTGTATGGACGGGGACAGTATTTCCCGAGAGAGGCATGTTTCTGTGAGTATGTGACAATCCCTGATGTCTCTTGAAGGAGATCCTCGCCCTGAGCTCATCTACTTTATTATCCAGAGACTGAACATTAGCGAGTAATATATTCTGAAGCGGTGGATAGTGTGCACGCCTCTTGAGTCGGACTAGAAGTCTACTCCGAATACCTCTTCTCCTCCGGCTGTGTTTTGGAGCAGCCTCTGGAATAAGTTAAATGGGGGTACGAACAAAGGATCCAACTTGGAAAGTCGTATTCCTGGTCGTAATGCTCGTGAGCTACCGCCACTCTGATATCCTAAAGTTGTTTCCGGCTGTATGCAATAATACAAAAAAAAAAATCTGGGCTAATAATGTAACAAATAACACACTAAAAAAAAAACGAAATATTGCAAAGTTCCTTAGGAGCTAAAAGCAGAGCTGCCATATCTGTCGGCACCATCTTATAATGTGTGTGTGTGTGTGTGTGTGTGTGTGTGTGTGTGTGTGTGTGTGTGTGTGTGTGTGTGTGAGAGAGAGAGAGAACAGGAGAGAGAACAGGAGTCAGGTTCTATTCTACTATGGCAGGAACCAGTTCATGTTGTTGACAGATCCAGATTGATTTTTATGTTCTCCGCTGTCCTAGTTTCTCTCTCTCCCTCTCCCTCTCCACCCCCTCTCTTTCTCTCACTCTTGCTCAATCTCTCAGCCTCTCAGACCATCTAATTTACTATCCATGTCTTGTTCCTACACAGGGTTTGTCCTTATCAAAGGACTTGTCAAACACATCGCCCCAGAGTCTTGTTTACTGCTGTTAGTATTGCATAAAGGTTCACACCACGCTCACTGAGGTTCTACTAAAACGTAATAATACATGCCATTTACCCGTTTATCCAAAGCAATTTACAGTCATGTGTGTATACGTTTTATGTATGGGTGGCCCTGGGAATCGAACCCACAACCCAGGCAGTGCAAGCACCATGCTCTACCAACTGAACTCTTCTCTGACCCTGT
This sequence comes from Oncorhynchus tshawytscha, assembly GCF_018296145.1. Classification (NCBI taxonomy): domain Eukaryota; kingdom Metazoa; phylum Chordata; class Actinopteri; order Salmoniformes; family Salmonidae; genus Oncorhynchus; species Oncorhynchus tshawytscha. Next base: position 74,449,452 of record NC_056444.1, on the reverse strand, counting down.
GTTCAAATCAAATCATCAAATCAAATGTCAAATATACATATTATGCAGATGTTTTTGCCGGTGTAGCTAAATGCTTATGTTCCAACAGTGCAGTAATACCTAACCGAATGCTATAGTGTTTGTAACATACAGGGCCAAGAGGATTGCTGCAACTCCAAATCAAATCAAATTTATTGGTCACATACACATGGTTAGCAGATGTTGATGTGAGTGTTGTGAAATGCTTGTGCTTCTAGTTCCGACAGTGCAGTAATATCTAACAAGTAATCTAACAATTCCACAACAACTACCGTATACACACAAATCTAAAGGGATGGAATAAGAATATATACACATAAATATATGGATGAGCGATGACCGAGCGGCATAGGCATGATGCAATAGATGGTATAAAATACAATATATACATATGAGATGAACTGCTGCAGAAGCAGTGTGCATACCAAATAGCACCCTATTCCCTATTTAGAGCACCGTTTTTGACCTGGGCCCATAGGGCTCTGGTCCAAAGTAGTGCACAATAGGGAAAAGGTGTCCATTTGGGTCACAGACACAGTCATCTGTTTTAAGGAATGGTTAGAGTAGAGAGGTTGATTTGTTACTTCAGTATTGGGACTGTTCCTGAGACTGATCTAAAACACATTTTCCTCAAGCACAATGAAGCTGTTAGACATTTAGGAATTTAGGCTGTAGACTTAGAATACGGTTAGTTTGATATGAAAATGTATAAGAAAAGCATACGCTTGACAGTAAGCAGCTAGTGACAAATGGCTCTCCAATTCAATAACATATTGCTGCTGTACTTATCATCAATGATTAGTTCCAGTATCAGCAGCAGCAGTATCATTAAGGTCAAATAGGTTTTTAATGGATTTAGGCAAAGGAATTACAATATAGTTTGATGTAAAATGTATATAAAAAAATATTATTTGCATTAAGTGGTCAAATGGCTCTCAGATTCCATACTGTATCAGTGCTGTTTATCATCAATGATAATCTAGTTGCAGTAGCTGCAGTATTAGCAGCAGTAAGATATGTTGAATTTAAGCAAAGGAATTTGAATATCGTTTGATGTGAAAAAATGTTGAACAGAAAGCAGTAAGTGTCAGATAGCTGTCATATTGTTGTCAGTATCGTCAATGATTATCTCTAGCAGGAGTAGTAGTAATAGTAGTGGTATTAGTAGTAGTAGTAGTAGATGTGGTAGTAATAGTAGTAGCAGTAGCAGTAATAGTAGCAGTAGTAGTAGTAGTAGGAGTTGTCGTAGTAGTAATAGTAGTAGTAGTAGGAGTTGTCGTAATAGTAGTAGCAGTAGTAGTAGCAGTAGTAGTAGTAGGAGTAGGAGTTGGCGTAATAGTAGTAGTAGTAGTAGTAGTGGTGGTAGTAATAGTAGTAGCAGTAGGAGTAGTAGTAGTAGTAGTAATAGTTGTAGTAGCAGTAGTGGTGGTAGTAATAGTCGTAGCAGTATGAGTAGTAGTAGTAGCAGTAGTAGCAGTTGTAGGAGTAGTAGTAGTAGTAGTAGTAGTAGTAGTAATAGTTATAGTAGTAGTAGTAGTAGTAGTAGCAGTAGGAGTAGTAGTATGAGTAATAGTTGTAGTGGTAGTAATAGTAGTAGGAGTAGTAGTAATAGTAGTAGTAGCAGTAATAGTAGCAGTAGTAGGAGCAATAGTAGTAGTAGTAACAGTAGTATTAGTAGTAGCAGTAATAGTAGCAGTAGTAGTAGTAGTAGCAGTAGTAATAGTAGTAATAGTAGTAATAGTAGGAGTAGTAGTAGTAGCAGCAGTAGTAGCAGCAGTAGTAGTAGCAGCAGTAGGAGTAGTAGTAGCAGTAGCAGTAGTAGTAGTAGTAGTAGCAGCAGCAGTAGTAGTAGCAGTAGCAGTAATAGTAGTAGTAGTAGAATGAGCAGGAGTAAGTAGTAGTAGAAGTAGCAGTAATAGTAGCAGTAGTAGGAGTCATTGTAGTAGTAGTAGTAGTAGTAGTAGCAATAGTATGAGGAGTTGTAGTAGCAGTAGTAGAAGTGGTAGCAGTAGTAGTAATAGTAGTAGTAGGAGTAGGAGAAGTAGTAGTAGTCGTGGTAGCAGTAGTAGTAGTAGTGGTGGTAGTAGTAGCAGTAGGAGTAGCAGTAGTAGTAGTAGTGGTGGTGGTGGTAGCAGTAGTAGTAGGAGGAGAAGTAGTAGTAGTGTTGGTAGCAGTAGTAGTATTAGTGGTGGTAGTAGTAGCAGTAGTAGTAGTAGTAGTAGTAGGAGAAGTAGTAGGAGTAGTAGTAGCAGTAGTATGAGGAGTTGTTGTAGTAGCAGCAGTAGAAGTGGTAGTGGTAGTAATAGTAGTAGCAGTAGTAGTAGTAGTAGTAGTAGTAGAGGTAGGAGAAGTAGTAGTAGTCGTGGTAGCAGAAGTTGTAGTAGTAGTGGTAGTAGTAGTAGTAGTAGGAGAAGTAGTAGTAATAGTAGGAGAAGTAGTAGTAGTGGTGGTGGTAGTAGTAGCAGTAGCAGTAGTAGTAGGAGGAGTTGTTGTAGTAGTAGTAGTAGTAGGAGTAGTAGTAGCAGTAGGCGTAGCAGTAGTTGTAGGAGTTGTTGTTGTTGTTGTAGTAGTGGGAGTACTAGTAGTAGTAGTAGTAGTAGTAGTGGTGTTGGTGGTAGTAGTAGCAGTAGTAGTGGTGGTAGTAGTAGCAGTAGTAGCAGTAGTAGAAGGAGGAGGAGTTGTTGTAGTAGTAGTAGTAGTAGTAGTGGTAGCAGTAGTTGTAGTAGTGGTAGTAGCAGTAGTAGTAGTAGTAGTAGTAGCAGAGGTAGTAGTGGTGGTGGTAGTAGTAGCAGTAGTACTAGTAGGAGGAGGAGGAGGAGGAGTTGTTGTAGTAGTAGTAGTAGTAGTGGTAGAAGTTGTAGTAGTAGTGGTGGTAGTAGTAGCAGAGGTAGTAGCAGTAGGAGTAGCAGTAGTACTAGTGGTAGTGGTAGTAGGAGTAGTGGTGGTAGTAGTAGCAGTAGGAGTAGTAGTAGTAGTAGAGGTGGTAGTAGTAGGAGTAGAAGAAGTAGTAGTAGTCGTGGTAGCAGAAGTTGTAGTAGTAGTGGTGGTGGTAGTAGTAGCAGTAGTAGTAGTAGTAGTAGTAGTAGTAGTAGTAGTAGTAGTAGTAGTAGGAGAAGTAGTAGTAATAGTAGGAGAAGTAGTAGTAGTAGTAGTGGTGGTGGTAGTAGTAGCAGTAGCAGTAGTAGTAGGAGGAGTTGTTGTAGTAGTAGTAGTAGGAGTAGTAGTAGCAATAGGCGTAGAAGTAGTTGTAGGAGGAGTTGTTGTTGTTGTTGTAGTAGTATTAGTAGTAGTGGGAGTAGTAGTAGTAGTAGTAGTAGTAGTAGTGGTGGTGTTGGTGGTAGTAGTAGCAGTAGTAGAAGGAGGAGGAGTTGTTGTAGTAGTAGTAGTAGTAGTGGTAGCAGTAGTTGTAGTAGTGGTAGTAGCAGTAGTAGTAGTAGTAGTAGTAGCAGTAGTAGTGGTGGTGGTAGTAGTAGCAGTAGTACTAGTAGGAGGAGGAGGAGGAGGAGTTGTTGAAGTAGTAGTAGTAGTAGTGGTAGAAGTAGTAGTAGTAGTGGTGGTAGTAGTAGCAGAGGTAGTAGCAGTAGGAGTAGCAGTAGTACTAGTGGTAGTAGTGGTAGTAGCAGTAGTAGTAGTGGTAGTAGCAGTAGGAGTAGTGGTGGTAGTAGTGTCAGTAGGAGTAGCAGGAGAAGTAGTAGCAGTAGGAGTAGAAGTAGGAGTAGCAGTAGTTGTTGTGGTAGCAGTAGTAGTAGTAGTGGTGGTAGCAGTAGTAGTAGTAGTAGTAGCACTAGTACTAATTGTGGTAGTACTAGCAGTAGCAGTAGTAATAGTGGTGGTAGTAGTAGTAGTAGCAGTAGTAGTAGTGGTGGTAGTAGTAGTAATAGTAGTAGTAGCAGTAGTAGTAGTGGTGGTAGTAGTAGTAATAGTAGTAGCAGTAGTAGTAGTAGTAGTAGTAGTGGTGGTAGTAGTAGTAATAGTAGTAGCAGTAGTAGTAGGAGGAGTTGTTGTAGTAGCAGTAGTAGTAGTGGTGGTAGTAGTAGTAATAGTAATAGTAGTAATAGTAGTAGCAGTAGTAGTAGTGGTGGTAGTAGTAGTAATAGTAGTAGCAGTAGTAGTAGTGTTGGTAGTAGTAGTAATAGTAGTAGTAGTAGTAGTAGCAGTAGTAGTAGTGGTGGTGGTGGTAGTAGTAGTAATAGTAGTAGTAGTAGTAGCAGTGGTGGTAGTAGTAGTAGTAGTAGTAGTAGGAGGAGTTGTTGTAGTAGCAGTAGTAGTTGTCAAAAGGCAAGCTGGTGGTTTGGTTTGAGCCCAGGGTGTGAGAGAAGAGGAGGGAAATGGGAGAGGAGAGAAGGGAAGGGGGACTGAGGAGGAAAGGGAAGGGGGACTGAGGAGGGAAGGGGAACTGAGGAGGGAAGGGGGACTGAGGAGTGAAGGGAAGGGGGACTGAGCAGTGAAGGGAAGGAGGACTGAGGAGGGAAGGGGAACTGAGGAGGGAAGGGGGACTGAGGAGGGAAGGGGGACTGAGGAGGGAAGGGGGACTGAGGAGGGAAGGGAAGGGCGACTGAGGAGGGAAGGGACTGAGGAGGGAAGGGAAGGGGGACTGAGGAGGGAAAGGGGACTGAGGAGGGAAGGGGGACTGGAGGAGGGAAGGGGGACTGGAGGAGGGAAGGGGGACTGGAGGAGGGAAGGGGGAATGAGGAGGGAAGGGGGACTGAGGAGGGAAGGGGGACTGGAGGAGGGAAGGGGGACTGAGGAGGGAAGGGGGACTGAGGAGGGAAGGAAGACTGGAGGAGGGAAGGGGAACTGGAGGAGAGAAGGGGAACTGGAGGAGGGAAGGGGAACTGGAGGAGAGAAGGGGGCTGTGGAGGGAAGGGGGACTGGAGGAAAGAAGGGGAACTGGAGGAGGGAAGGGGGACTGAGGAGGGAAGGAAGACTGGAGGAGGGAAGGGTAACTGGCGGAGGGAACGAAGACTGAAGGAGGGGAGGGGGACTGGCGGAGGGAACGAAGACTGGAGGAGGGAAGGGGGACTGAGGAGGGAAGGGGAACTGGAGGAGGGAAGGGGGACTGGAGGAGGGAAGGAAGACTGAAGGAGGGAAGGGGGACTGAGGAGGGAAGGAAGACTGGAGGAGGGAAGGGGGACTGGAGGAGGGAAGGAAGACTGGAGGAGGGAAGGGGGACTGGAGGAGGGAAGGAAGACTGGAGGAGGGAAGGGGGACTGGAGGAGGGAAGGAAGACTGGAGGAGGGAATGGGGACTGGAGGAGGGAGTGGGGACTGGAGGAGGGAAGGAAGACTGGAGGAGGGAAGGGGGACTGAGGAGGGAAGGAAGACTGGAGGAGGGAAGGGGAACTGGAGGAGGGAATGGGGACTGAGGAGGGAAGGAAGACTGGAGGAGGGAAGGTGGACTGAGGAGGGAAGGAAGACTGGAGGAGGGAAGGGGAATTGAGGAGGGAAGGGGAACTGGAGGAGAGAAGGGGAACTGGAGGAGGGAATGGGGACTGGAGGAGGGAAGGAAGACTGGAGGAGGGAAGGGGGACTAGAGGTGGAAAGGGGGACTGGAGGAGGGAAGGGGGACTGGAGGAGGGAAGGGGGACTGGAGGAGGGAAGGGGGACTGGAGGAGAGAAGGGGAACTGGAAGAGGGAATGGGGACTGGAGGAGGGAAGGGGACTGGAGGAGGGAAGGGGGACTGGAGGAGGGAAGGGGGACTGGAGGAGAGAAGGGGAACTGGAGGAGGGAATGGGGACTGGAGGAGGGAAGGAAGACTGGAGGAGGGAAGGGGGACTAGAGGTGGAAAGGGGGACTGGAGGAGGGAAGGGGGACTGGAGGAGAGAAGGGGGACTGGAGGAGGGAATGGGGACTGGAGGAGGGAAGGAAGACTGGAGGAGGGAAGGGGGACTAGAGGTGGAAAGGGGGACTGGAGGAGGGAAGGGGGACTGGAGGAGGGAAGGGGACTGGAGGAGGGAAGGGGGACTGGAGGAGGGAAGGGGGACTGGAGGAGGGAAGGGGGACTGGAGGAGAGAAGGGGAACTGGAGGAGGGAATGGGGACTGGAGGAGGGAAGGAAGACTGGAGGAGGGAAGGGGGACTAGAGGTGGAAAGGGGGACTGGAGGAGGGAAGGGGGACTGGAGGAGGGAAGGGGGACTGGAGGAGGGAAGGGGGACTGGAGGAGGGAAGGGGAACTGGAGGAGGGAAGGGGGACTGGAGGAGGGAAGGGGAACTGGAGGAGGGAAGGGGGACTGGAGGGAAGGGGGACTGGAGGAGGGAAGGGGGACCGCAGAGGGAAGGGGGACTGAGGAGGGAAGGAAGACTGGAGGAGGGAAGGGGAACTGGAGGAGGGAATGGGGACTGAGGAGGGAAGGAAGACTGGAGGAGGGAAGGTGGACTGAGGAGGGAAGGAAGACTGGAGGAGGGAAGGGGAATTGAGGAGGGAAGGGGGACTGGAGGAGAGAAGGGGAACTGGAGGAGGGAATGGGGACTGGAGGAGGGAAGGAAGACTGGAGGAGGGAAGGGGGACTAGAGGTGGAAAGGGGGACTGGAGGAGGGAAGGGGGACTGGAGGAGGGAAGGGGGACTGGAGGAGGGAAGGGGGACTGGAGGAGAGAAGGGGAACTGGAGGAGGGAATGGGGACTGGAGGAGGGAAGGGGGACTGGAGGAGGAAAGGGGGACTGGAGGAGGGAAGGGGGACTGGAGGAGAGAAGGGGAACTGGAGGAGGGAAGGGGGACTGGAGGAGGGAAGGAAGACTGGAGGAGGGAAGGGGGACTAGAGGTGGAAAGGGGGACTGGAGGAGGGAAGGGGGACTGGAGGAGGGAAGGGGGACTGGAGGAGGGAAGGGGGACTGGAGGAGGGAAGGGGGACTGGAGGAGGGAAGGGGGACTGGAGGAGAGAAGGGGAACTGGAGGAGGGAATGGGGACTGGAGGAGGGAAGGAAGACTGGAGGAGGGAAGGGGGACTAGAGGTGGAAAGGGGGACTGGAGGAGGGAAGGGGGACTGGAGGAGGGAAGGGAGACTGGAGGAGGGAAGGGGACTGGAGGAGGGAAGGGGAACTGGAGGAGGGAAGGGGGACTGGAGGAGGGAAGGGGAACTGGAGGAGGGAAGGGGGACTGCGGAGGGAAGGGGGACTGGAGGAGGGAAGGGGGACCGCAGAGGGAAGTGGGACTAGAGGTGGAAAGGGGGACCGAGGAGGCGGTGGGGTATAGTTTAGGTAGTTTAGGCTAGCCCTGTGGTTTCCATTGAAGGTGCTAGGGGGTGGTGTGGGCAGTTAAGATTAGAATTTTAGCCTCCCTGATTTTTATTTTATGATTGGTGCTGCTTTTTTACAGGCCTGGGCCTACAGCTGCTGGTGTGAATAGCTGCCCAAGGTGACTGAATCCTAATAAAGGCCTGGCCAGCTATGAGACTGCCTTTATAGGCCAGTTCATAAGCCTGGCCCACTATTAAACCCTGACAGGGCCTAGCTGAGGAATTTAGGGCCAGGAAACAAGAGAAAATGGGGTTTGTGTGTCAGGGGGTGGTGTGTTTTGGAGGCTGGGGCTGGAGAAATTTGGAGGTTGAAGTTTGAGGGGCGACCGGGGCGTGAAAGTTGAAAGAAGTGTTATTAGGGAGGGGTGTGTCTCGTACTGAGAGTTTGCAATGTTAACTAGCATGTTTGAGGGCCTGGTGTGTGTGGGTATGTAATGCGTATGCGCGCCGGTGTGCATGTTGTGTTTTGTGCTCCTGTGTGAGTGTGTGGCTTATGGCTTATGGAATCCATACAAGGCATAGCTCAGTGCACAATGACCTTATTTAGAACATCAGGAGCTTGTGACGTCAGTGGTACGACAATCAGCTTGTATGACTGGGTTTGAACAGGGTTGGCAGAAGTCTGCAGTCTGCAGCAGTGAGATGTCTTTCTACATTTTGGTCTCTCATCTCCTTACACCTTAGCTACCTTGTCAGGTGTGTGCTAGATTTGTCCTGAGGTTGTGTTAAGTGGATGCCGGTCTCAGTGAGTCAGTCAGTAGGCTGTTTTGGAATGACTGAGGAATCCCTAGCTGCTGCAACAGCCCTGCCCATTCAGCTACCAGTCCTTATCAGAGACTGAGATCTGTCAATCTAATCAATTACGCCTCCACTTATTGGCAGTTATCTGCCTGCTGTTAAACTGTTTGTTTTCTTTACCTCTGTCAATCTGAGCCCCTCCCAGCTCTAAAAGGCACACTAATCTCTGATCTGTGACCTGAGGGCCCTGCTCAGAGGGGGGCAGAGTCCTTGCCCATCTTCTGAAAACATTTGAAACCCTACCTCTTCAAAGTGTATCCAAAAAAATCCCACAGCACCCCCCTCGCACCCCATCCTAAATAAATATAAATGAAAAGCCTTTAGTGAACTAACAGTGACTCTTTCCTCTCCTACCTCCTACCTCCTACCTGCTCTGAGTTTGCTATCTACTTTATTGAGGAAAAGTGTACTTTCTATGCCAGTGATATGGTTGTCCCACCTTGCTGTCTTAAGATGAATGCAGAACTGTAAGTCGCTCTGGATAAGAGCATCTGCACCCCCTGACACACAAACCCTAAATGTAAAATGTCAGTCTTCTCCCCACCAATAGTCAGCGAAAACTTCTCGCCTGTCTTTAATTGGTGTGTTCTAACCTTAGCATGAGTGAATGAAACTGCACCATAAAGGCTCGCTAATAACTCTATTCGACTGCAAGCTAAAACGTGATAAAATCAATCAACAAATAAACCTCTTTACTCTTCTCTCTGTAGCGGTGGAAACCCAGAGCACCAGCTCTGAGGAGATGGTCCCCAGCTCTCCCTCTCCACCTCCCCCACCACGCATTTACAAACCCTGCTTCGTGTGCCAGGACAAGTCCTCTGGATACCATTACGGAGTCAGCTCATGTGAGGGCTGCAAGGTGAGGAAGCCCCTGCTTCATCTTCATCTTCCTCATCATCACTACAAATACACAGACAAAACTCAAACTTAACACTGACAAGACACACACAAAAAAAAACTAAGTGTGAGACATAAAAGTAAAAGTATAGAAGATCATGATTTTGAGACATTACCATAATAATGTAACATAAAGAATCCTGGATGAGGAAATCATAACAGTACAAAACATACTAAATGTTTCTGTTGTGAATTTGAAAAATGGACAGGCATGAAAGGTTGAAATAAAGCAGCCGGATACGTGACCGTTACAATGTCGTTCATTCTATTCCATTCAACCATATTTCATAATAATTCTCTCTGTTAATTTCTCAGTGTGTGACCGTTACAATGTCACTCCCTATATAGTATTTAATCTGTTCTTTTTTCCCTCTTTTTTTTTTCTCTCTCTTTCTCTCTCTCTCTCTCTCTCTCTCTCTCTCTCTCTTCCTATCGCTCTCTCTCCATCTCTCCTCTCTCTCTCTTTCTCTCTCTCTCTCTCTCTCGCTCGCACACTCTCATTCTCTCTCTCTCTCGCTTGCTCTCTCTATCTCTATTTCTCCAATCTATCTATATCTATATATATATATATATTTGATGTCTGTTGATGTCTCCAGGGCTTCTTCCGACGCAGTATCCAGAAGAACATGGTGTACACCTGCCACCGAGACAAGAACTGCCAGATCAACAAGGTCACCAGGAACCGCTGCCAGTACTGCCGACTGCAGAAGTGCTTTGAGGTCGGCATGTCCAAGGAAGGTGAGAGACGTAAGAGGGGCTGAGGGATGTGGGATGGGATGAGGGATGTGGGATGGGATGTGGGATGGGATGAGGAATGGGATGAGGGATGTGGGATGTGGGATGGGATGAGGGATGTGGGATGGGATGAGGGATGGGATGAGGGATGTGTGATGGGATGAGGGATGTGGGATGGGATGAGAGACGTAAGAGGGGCTGAGGGATGTGGGATGGGATGAGGGATGTGGGGTGGGATGTGGGATGGGATGAGGGATGTGGGATGGGATGAGAGACATAAGAGGGGCTGAGGGATGTGGGATGGGATGAGGATGTGGGATGGGATGAGGGATGAGGGATGTGGGATGGGATGAGAGACGTAAGAGGGACGGGCTGAGGGATGTGGGATGGGATGAGGGATGGGATGGGATGAGGGATGTGGGATGGGATGAGGGAGACGAGGATAAGAGGGGCTGAGGGATGTGGGATGGGATGTGGGATGGGATGAGGGATGGGATGAGGGATGTGGGATGGGATGAGAGACGTAAGAGGGGCTGAGGGATGTGGGATGGGATGAGGGATGTGGGGTGGGATGAGGGATGGGATGAGAGACATAAGAGGGGCTGAGGGATGTGGGATGGGATGAGGGCTGAGGGATGTGGGATGGGATGAGAGACGTAAGACGGGCTGAGGGATGTGGGATGGGTTGAGGGATGTGGGATGGGATGAGAAACGTAAGAGGGGCTGAGGGATGTGGGATGGGATGTGGGATGGGATGAGGGATGTGGGATGGGATGAGAGACGTAAGAGGGGCTAAGGGATGTGGGATGGAATGAGGGGGATGTGGGATGGGATGAGGGATGTGGGATGGGATGAGAGACGTAAGAGGGGCTGAGGGATGTGGGATGAGATGAGGGATGTGGGATGGGATGATGTAAGAGACGAAGAGGGATGTGGGATGAGATGAGGGATTTGGGATGGAATGAGAGACGTAATAGGGGATGAGGGATGTGGGATGGGATGAGAGACGTAAGAGGGGCTGCGGGATGTGGGATGGGATGAGGGATGTGGGATGGGATGAATTGTAGTGTATATGGAGTTCAGTTCTGATTGCTGGTTTTGATTGTTTGTTTGTAAGATGTGATCTGTAGGCTAAGAGAGCTTCATAAACTGTTTATTCAATTGTGGGGTTGGAATAGTGTGAGACATATTTGATGGGAATAAAAAAAAGTGTTGAGTCCTCATTCAAAGGCAAGGGCAGTGTGAATACAAAGAGAACTGAGTTCTTCAGCTTTTTCACCCCAGAGTTCACTTTTAAGAGGACTGAGATAGGTTATCGTAAAGAGGACTATATGTGAAAACACTCTCAGACTTACCATTGCATAAACCTCACAGCACTGTTTTAATTGGTTAATGATGCATAGGCTTACGTGTTTAGGTCATGTTAAAAAAATAAATCTGAGCGGTAAGATCTCGGCTAGCATTTTGACTCAGAAAGTGATCTGGACTCAGAAAAGGTTGGTGACCACTGACCTAAGAGGAAGTATGAGGAGAAACAGCAGGGTCGTGATTTGGAAAGACTGGGCACAGTACCAACCTTATGACTAACCATGTTACCAAAATGAGTCTGCTTAAGTCCCAAATGGCACCCTATTCCCTATATAGTGCACTACTTTTCACCATAGCCCTATGGGCATAGGGTGCCATTTGTGATACAGCCTCTGTCTTCCTGTTTCATCAGTCATCTCACTCTCAACACACCCTCACATTGCCAACACCTTCCATGTTTAATTCACACTGTCATCTCAGTGGTGAATGAGTTGGCACCAACTGATACTTCTGTTGTGACAAAGACAGAAGCTGTAGCACTTTCAGCCACACAGGGCTCTACTTTCAGGGATTGTAAGTGATGTGAGTGTAACAGTGTGTGTGAGTGAGTGGCAGGCAGTTTGCCCATGGGACATGTATATAGGTGTAATGTTTGTGTGGGATGTGTGTCAGGACTGAGATCACATTGTCCCTCTGCTATTTCTGGATATCCTGAGAGGAAGGAAAGAATGGGAGGAGGGAGGGAGGGGAGGAGGGAGGGAGGGAGGGGGAGGGAGGGAGGGAGGGAGGGAGGGAGGGAGGGAGGGAGGGAGGGAGGGAGGGAGGGAGGGAGGGAGGGAGGGAGGGAGGGAGGGAGGGAGGGAGGGAGGGTTAACTCAAGTTTCAAGTGTCAAAGTTTTTTCGCCCCGTGCACAGGATACAACAGGTGTAAAACAGAACAGTGAAATTCTTACCTTGAGACCTCTTTCCCAACAATTCAGTGATAGATAGTAATGATATAGATAATAATAATATAGATAGTAATGATAATATAGATAATAATAATATAGATAATAATATAGATTTTAGTACTATAGATAATGATATAGATAATATAAAGAATAATAATATAGATACAAATAATATAGATAATATAGATAATAATAATATAGATAATATAGATGATAATAATAATAATATAGATAATAGTAATATAGATAATGAACATCTTGGCCATGTTCTGTTATAATCTCCACCCGGCACAGTCAGAAGAGGACTGGCCACGCCACATAGCCTGGTTCCTCTCTAGGTTTCTTCCTAGGTTTTGGCCTTTCTAGGGAGTTTTTCCTAGCCACCGTGCTTCTACACCTGCATTGCTTGCTGTTTGGGGTTTTAGGCTGGGTTTCTGTACAGCACTTTGAGATATCAGCTGATGTACGAAGGGCTATATAAATACATTTGATTTGATTTGGTAATATAGATCAAAATAATATAGATCATAATAATAATATAGATACAAATGATAATATAGATAATAATATAGATAATAATAATAATGTAGTTAATGATAATATAGATCATGATAATGGAGATTATATAGATAATAATAATATAGATAATAATAATATATATAAAATAGATAATGAAAATATAGATAATAATAATGATAATATAGATAATAATAATATAGATAATAATAGAAAATACAATCGAAAATTTAAATAAAAACCACACAAGAACTACGATGTGAGTAAAAGAAAGAGAATGCAAGTATATACAGGTATATACAGGTCAGTGTCAGTATCTTACTCAATGTGCAGGTGTACTGGAGTGGTTATATATACAGGTCAGTGTCAGTATCTTACTCAATGTGCAGGGGTACTGGAGTGGTTATATATACAGGTCAGTGTCAGTATCTTACTCAATGTGCATGGGTACTGGAGTGGTTATATATACAGGTCAGTACCTTACTCAATGTGCAGGGGTACTGGAGTGTTTGTACCTTACTATATACAGTGTTTGTCAGTACCAGTACCTTATTCAATGTGCAGGGGTACTGGAGTGGTTGTATATACAGGTCAGTACCAGTACCTTATTCAATGTGCAGGGGTACTGGAGTGGTTGTATATACAGGTCAGTACCAGTACCTTATTCAATGTGCAGGGGTACTGGAGTGGTTGTATATACAGGTCAGTGTCAGTACCTTATTCAATGTGCAGGGGTACTGGAGTGGTTATATATACAGTTCAGTACCAGTACCGTATTCAATGTGCAGGGATACTGGAGTGGATATATATACAGGTCAGTACCAGTACCTTATTCAATGTGCAGGGATACTGGAGTGGTTGTATATACAGGTCAGTACCAGTACCTTATTCAATGTGCAGGGATACTGGAGTGGTTATAGATACAGGTCAGTACCAGTAACGTATTCAATGTGCAGGGGTACTGGAGTGGTTATATATACAGGTCAGTACCAGTACCGTATTCAATGTGCAGGGATACTGGAGTGGATATATATACAGGTCAGTACCAGTACCTTATTCAATGTGCAGGGATACTGGAGTGGTTGTATATACAGGTCAGTACCAGTACCTTATTCAATGTGCAGGGATACTGGAGTGGTTATATATACAGGTCAGTGTCAGTACCTTACTCAATGTGCAGGGGTACTGGAGTGGTTATATATACAGGTCAGTACCTTACTCAATGTGCAGGGGTACTGGAGTGGTTATATATACAAGTCAGTAACTTAGTCAATGTGCAGGGGTACTGGAGTGGTTATATATACAGGTCAGTACCTTACTCAATGTGCAGGGGTACTGGAGGGGTTATATATACAAGTACCTGTGCAGTCAATGTACCTTATTCAATGTGAAGGGTACTGGAGGGTTATATATACAGGTCAGTACCTTATTCAATGTGCAGGGGGTACTGGAGTGGTTATATATACAGGTCAGTGTAATACCTTACTCAATGTGCAGGGGTACTGTCAGTATCTTATATCAATGTGCAGGGGTACAGTGGTCAGTCAGTATCTTACTCAATGTGCAGGGGTACTGGAGTGGTTATATATACAGGTCAGTACCTTACTCAATGTGCATGTGCAGGGGTACTGGAGTGGTTATATATACAGGTCAGTGTCAGTATCTTACTCAATGTGCAGGGGTACTGGAGTGGTTATATATACAGGTCAGTACCTTATTCAATGTGAAGGGGTACTGGAGTGGTTATATATACAGGTCAGTACCTTACTCAATGTGCAGGGGTACTGGAGTGGTTATATATACAGGTCAGTATCTTACTCAATGTGCAGGGGTACTGGAGTGGTTATATATACAGGTCAGTATCTTACTCAATGTGCAGGGGTACTGGAGTGGTTATATATACAGGTCAGTACCTTAGTCAATGTGCAGGGGTACTGGAGTGGTTATATATACAGGTCAGAACCTTACTCAATGTGCAGGGGTGCTGGAGTGGTTATATATACAGGTCAGTGTAAGTACCTTAGTCAGTGTGCAGGGGTACTGGAGTGGTTATATATACAGGTCAGTACCTTATTCAATGTGCAGGGGTACTGGAGTGGTTATATATACAGGTCAGTGTAAGTACCTTACTCAATGTGCAGGGATACTGGAGTGGTTATATATACAGGTCAGTACCTTATTCAATGTGCAGGGGTACTGGAGTGGTTATATATACAGGTCAGTACCTTATTCAATGTGCAGGGGTACTGGAGTGGTTATATATACAGGTCAGTGTAAGTACCTTAGTCAATGTGCAGGGGTACTGGAGTAGTTATATATACAGGTCAGTATCTTACTCAATGTGCAGGGGTACTGGAGTGGTTATATATACAGGTCAGTATCTTACTCAATGTGCAGGGGTAATGGAGTGGTTATAAATACAGGTCAGTACCTTACTCAATGTGCAGGGGTACTGGAGTGTTTGTATATACAGGTCAGTGTAAGTACCTTACTCAATGTGCATGGATACTGGAGTGGTTATATATACAGGTCAGTACCTTATTCAATGTGCAGGGGTACTGGAGTTGTTATATATACAGGTCAGTACCTTACTCAATGTGCAGGGGTACTGGAGTGGTTATATATACAGGTCAGTACCTTACTCAATGTGCAGGGGTACTGGAGTGGTTATATATAGGTCAGGTCAGTACCTTACTCAATGTGCAGGGGTACTGGAGTGGTTATATATAGAGGTCAGTACCTTACTCAATGTGCAGGGGTACTGGAGTGTTTGTATATACAGGTCAGTGTAAGTACCTTACTCAATGTGCAGGGATACTGGAGTGGTTATATATACAGGTCAGTACCTTATTCAATGTGCAGGGGTACTGGAGTGGTTTATATAGGTACAGGTCAGTTCCTTATTCAATGTGCAGGGGTACTGGAGTGGTTATATATACAGGTCAGTACCTTACTCAATGTGCAGGGGTACTGGAGTGGTTATATATACAGGTCAGTGTCAGTATCTTACTCAATGTGCAGGGGTACTGGAGTGGTTATATATACAGGTCAGTACCTTATTCAATGTGCAGGGGTACTGGAGTGGTTGTATATACAGGTCAGTACCAGTACCTTACTCAATGTGCAGGGGTTCTGGAGTGGTTATATATACAGGTCAGTATCTTACTCAATGTGCAGGGGTACTGGAGTGGTTATATATACAGGTCAGTATCTTACTCAATGTGCAGGGGTACTGGAGTGGTTATATATACAGGTCAGTACCTTAGTCAATGTGCAGGGTACTGGAGTGGTTATATATACACAGGTCAGTACCTTACTCAATGTGCAGGGGTACTGGAGTGGTTATATATACAGGTCAGTACCTTATTCAATGTGCAGGGGTACTGGAGTGTTTGTATATACAGGTCAGTGTAAGTACCTTACTCAATGTGCAGGGATACTGGAGTGGTTATATATACAGGTCAGTACCTTATTCAATGTGCAGGGGTACTGGAGTGGTTATATATACAGGTCAGTGTAAGTCCCTTACTCAATGTGCAGGGGTACTGGAGTGGTTATATATACAGGTCAGTACCTTATTCAATGTGCAGGGGTACTGGAGTGTTTGTATATACAGGTCAGTGTAAGTACCTTACTCAATGTGCAGGGATACTGGAGTGGTTATATATACAGGTCAGTACCTTATTCAATGTGCAGGGGTACTGGAGTGGTTATATATACAGGTCAGTACCTTATTCAATGTGCAGGGGTACTGGAGTGGTTATATATACAGGTCAGTCAGTCCTTATTCAATGTGCAGGGGTACTGGAGTGGTTATATATACAGGTCAGTACCTTACTCAATGTGCAGGGGTACTGGAGTGGTTTGTATATACAGGTCAGTACCAGTACCTTATTCAATGTGCAGGGGTACTGGAGTGATTATATATAGGTCAGGTCAGTGCAGGGGTACTGGAGTGGTTATATATACAGGTCAGTATCTTACCAGTACCTTATTCAATGTGCAGGGGTACTGGAGTGGTTGTATATACAGGTCAGTACCAGTACCTTATTCAATGTGCAGGGGTACTGGAGTGGTTGTATATACAGGTCAGTGTCAGTACCTTATTCAATGTGCAGGGGTACTGGAGTGGTTATATATACAGGTCAGTACCAGTACCTTATTCAATGTGCAGGGATACTGGAGTGGATATATATACAGGTCAGTACCAGTACCTTATTCAATGTGCAGGGATACTGGAGTGGTTGTATATACAGGTCAGTACCAGTACCTTATTCAATGTGCAGGGATACTGGAGTGGTTATAGATACAGGTCAGTACCAGTACCTTATTCATTGTGCAGGGGTACTGGAGTGGTTATATATACAGGTCAGTACCTTATTCAATGTGCAGGGGTACTGGAGTGGTTATATATACAGGGTATCTTACTCAATGTGCAGGGGTACTGGAGTGGTTATATATACAGGTCAGGTCAGTACCTTACTCAATGTGCAGGGGTACTGGAGTGGTTATATATACAGGTCATATACCTTACTCAATGTGCAGGGGGTCAGGTCAGTACCTTACTCAATGTGCAGGGGTACTGGAGTGGTTATATATACAGGTCAGTAACTTAGTCAATGTGCAGGGGTACTGGAGTGGTTATATATACAGGTCAGTACCTTACTCAATGTGCAGGGGTACTGGAGTGGTTATATATACAGGTCAGTACCTTATTCAATGTGCAGGGGTACTGGAGTGGTTATATATACAGGTCAGTGTAAGTACCTTAGTCAATGTGCAGGGGTACTGGAGTGGTTATATATACAGGTCAGTACCTTATTCAATGTGCAGGGGTACTGGAGTGGTTATATATACAGGTCAGTACCTTATTCAATGTGCAGGGGTACTGGAGTGGTTATATATACAGGTCAGTACCTTGTTCAATGTGCAGGGGTACTGGAGTGGTTATATATACAGGTCAGTGTCAGTACCTTATTCAATGTGCAGGGGTACTGGAGTGGTTGTATATACAGGTCAGTACCAGTACCTTACTCAATGTGCAGGGGTTCTGGAGTGGTTATATATACAGGTCAGTACCTTACTCAATGTGCAGGGGTACTGGAGTGGTTTTATATACAGGTCAGTACCTTACTCAATGTGCAGGGGTACTGGAGTGGTTATATATACAGGTCAGTACCTTACTCAATGTGCAGGGGTACTGGAGTGTTTGTATATACAGGTCAGTGTAAGTACCTTACTCAATGTGCAGGGATACTGGAGTGGTTATATATACAGGTCAGTACCTTATTCAATGTGCAGGGGTACTGGAGTGGTTATATATACAGGTCAGTACCTTATTCAATGTGCAGGGGTACTGGAGTGGTTATATATACAGGTCAGTACCTTACTCAATGTGCAGGGGTACTGGAGTGGTTATATATACTGGTCAGTACCTTACTCAATGTGCAGGGGTACTGGAGTGGTTATATATACAGGTCAGTACCTTACTCAATGTGCAGGGGTACTGGAGTGTTTGTATATACAGGTCAGTGTAAGTACCTTACTCAATGTGCAGGGATACTGGAGTGGTTATATATACAGGTCAGTTCCTTATTGAATGTGCAGGGGTACTGGAGTGGTTATATATACAGGTCAGTACCTTATTCAATGTGCAGGGGTACTGGAGTGGTTGTATATACAGGTCAGTGTCAGTACCTTATTCAATGTGCATGCAGGGGTACTGGAGTGGTTGTATATACAGGTCAGTGTCAGTACCTTACTCAATGTGCAGGGGTACTGGAGTGGTTGTATATACAGGTCAGTGTCAGTACCTTATTCAATGTGCAGGGGTACTGGAGTGGTTGTATATACAGGTCAGTGTACCAGTACCTTACTCAATGTGCAGGGGTACTGGAGTGGTTGTATATACAGGTCAGTGTCAGTACCTTATTCAATGTGCAGGGGTACTGGAGTGGTTGTATATACAGGTCAGTACCAGTACCTTACTCAATGTGCAGGGGTACTGGAGTGGTTGTATATACAGGTCAGTACCAGTACCTTACTCAATGTGCAGGGGTACTGGAGTGGTTGTATATACAGGTCAGTGTCAGTACCTTACTCAATGTGCAGGGGTACTGGAGTGGTTGTATATACAGGTCAGTGTCAGTACCTTATTCAATGTGCAGGGGTACTGGAGTGGTTGTATATACAGGTCAGTGTCAGTACCTTATTCAATGTGCAGGGGTACTGGAGTGGTTATATATACAGGTCAGAATTGCAGAGCATCAGGGGCTAGGCCTACATATCATGACTGATCCATGTTGTCACTGAGATTCTCATTCCTCCTCCTCTTCCTCTTCTTCTTCACCTCCTCCCCCCACACACACCTCCCCACCCCTCAGCGGTGCGTAATGACAGGAACAAGAAGAAGAAAGACGTGAAGGAGGAGTTGGTGTTGCCAGAGAGTTATGAGTTGAGTGGAGAACTGGAGGAGCTGGTCAACAAAGTCAGCAAAGCCCACCAAGACACCTTCCCCTCACTGCTGCAGCTGGGCAAATACCACACCGTGAGAGTCTCACACACCTTTCTGTTCGAACATACGGACACAAATCTGCTATGAACATGTATACTTTCCCAACTCAAAAGGCCAGTTTAGGGTAAATCTTATTTCTCCAATGGTCAGTGTGTGAGAACAGGGGTAAGGTGATCAGTTGGTGTAAAGTAAGACTGTGAGAGCATTCTACCTGGTTGGCTGATGTTCAGTCAGTGATATTATTATTCTAGCTGATTGATGTCTAGTCAGACAGCCAGGTCCTCCGTGATACAAGTCAGTATACAACGTCCATCCATGTCTGAGGACGATGGGAAATTACATGGAAACCGTCCACTAGGGGCAACAGTGAGCGCTGTTACCTTCAAGTAGGTTTTGGTTTTGCTAAGGTGTTGTGGACGTGGATGGTGGATGGGCGTAAGCATCTACCTCTTGTGCATGTTTGAATCCTGCGATAAAAAGTTGTTTTTTAGATTTGAGTTTTAAGCCTATCCCTTACCTTACCCCTTCGGAGTTTATACCTAACTTGAAGATTTCAGAGTTTGAAATGTTACGTTTGACAAACATGTACGGACGTCTAATTCTGTTGTGAGACTGTGAGAGCTGGCTGAGTAAGAACCCTGTCTTTTAACCCTGTCTGTGTCTCCACCATGCTCATAATATATCTCTCTGTCTCTCCTCCGTCCTCCAGAACTCCAGTGCAGAGCAGCGCGTGCAGCTGGACCTGGGGCTGTGGGATAAGTTCAGTGAGCTTTCCACCAAGTGCATCATCAAGATCGTGGAGTTTGCCAAGCGCCTCCCCGGCTTCACCACCCTCACCATCGCTGACCAGATCACCCTCCTCAAATCAGCCTGCCTGGATATCCTGGTACTTACCTGGTTCTTCCCATCCCCTCAACCCCCTCTGTGTTATCAAATAAAGTCTCACCAGTCATAGTTGAGATCTGTCGAAAGGTTCCCATTATATAATAACTGGTACTCAGAAAGCCATGTGTAAATGTAATGATAAGAGGACAGTGCCTCTCAGTGGATAGAGGTATCATTGCAAGTATAACTTTGCATGGAGGGATAGTTGAATAGCTGAAGATGTTTTATGGACAATAGATGTAGAACAAATCAAATCAAATTGGCCACATACACATGGTTAGCAGATGTTAATGCGAGTGTAGCGAGTGTAGCGAAATGCTTGTAAACATAGCCTACTATATGGATCAAACTTCCTGTGGTATGCACTTCCTGTGGTATGCAGATAATCGATTTTATTTATGGTATACTTCCCCCTCTCTTTCTCTGTCTTCAACCGCCCACCCCCACCCCCCTCTCTCTCTCTCTCTCTCTCTCTCTCTCTCTCTCTCTCTCTCTCTTTCTAATTCTATCTCTCAATTCAATTTAAGGGCTTTATTGGCATGGGAAACATATGTTAACATTGCCAAAGCAAGTGAAATAGATAATAAACAAAGGTGAAATAATCAATAAAAAATTCACAGTAAACATTACACTCACCAAAGTTCTAAAATAATGAAGACATTTCATATGTGTCTCTCTCTCTCACTCCTAGATGTTGAGGATCTGCACCCGCTACACTCCAGAGCAGGACACCATGACCTTCTCAGACGGGCTGACCCTGAACCGGACCCAGATGCACAACGCAGGCTTCGGCCCGCTCACAGACCTGGTGTTTGCCTTTGCTGGCCAGCTGCTGCCTCTGGAGATGGACGACACAGAGACGGGCCTCCTCAGCGCCATCTCTCTCATCTCTGGAGGTACTGCACCCCGAGGGGATTAACATGATTTTACTGCCAGTCAATACAATGTTAAGAGGATATACAGAGCTAAATGTCTGTGAGATGTTAGCCTGGGATAACTTCCTCACTCAGTTACAATAACAGTAGAAATTTGGAGGTAAATATGGTTTAGATACACTATACTTTACACTTAGTCAATTACATCAATCAGCAATTACATCAATCCTACTGTGATGGATGGGTCCTGTTTATCATGTATTGTGTATATAACTCTGTCCTCTCCCCCGTCCATCTCTCAGACCGTATGGACCTGGAAGAGCCCCAGAAGGTGGACAAGTTGCAGGAGCCCCTCCTGGAGGCCCTGAAGATCTACGCACGTCGCAGACGCCCCAACAAACCCCACATGTTCCCCCGCATGCTGATGAAGATCACTGACCTCAGAGGCATCAGCACTAAGGGTCAGTATTAGTACAGTGGATTAGAGTCGAGAATCCTCCGTTAGAGCACCTGTAACACTGTCTTGACACACATTGAAGACATGCTAAGACTTGGACCAAACTGTCTTGACACACATTGAAGATTTGCTAAGATTTGAACCAAACTGTCTTGACACACATTGAAGATATGCTAAGATTTGAACCAAACTGTCTTGACACACATTGAAGATTTGCTAAGATTTAAACCAAACTGTCTTGACACACATTGGAGATATGCTAAGATTTGAACCAAACTGTCTTGACACACATTGAAGATATGCTAAGATTTGAACCAAACTGTCTTGACACACATTGAAGATATGCTAAGATTTGAATCAAACTGTCTTGACACACATTGAAGATTTGCTAAGATTTGAACCAAACTGTCTTGACACACATTGAAGATTTGCTAAGATTTAAACCAAACTGTCTTAAACATCAAGGGTGGTTTGTAGACTTTTTTCTCTCTCCGTATTTTATTATTTTTCTGACAAGACAGTTAGAATAAGATTGGGATACAGGAATTGGAGAGAGTACAGAACGGAAGGGCACAGACAGGAGAGGCAGAGCCAAAAGGAATCACTTTCCAGATATGATGCCAACGTTTCTCTTTTCTCTTTGTCCTGTCTGTACAGGGGCAGAGAGAGCCATCACTCTGAAGATGGAGATCCCAGGCCCCATGCCTCCTCTGATCAGGGAGATGTTAGAGAACCCAGAAGCATTCGAGGACCAAACAGAGAGCAGTGGAGAGAGCTCCCCACCGCCTGCCCCTCCACCCATTCCACCAGCCTCCTCCAAGCCCCCCACCACCATGAAGACTGAGGCTGAGGACGAGGAGGACAGCTGGGGGACAGAGCCTTCCCCAGAGGAGGAAGATGAGGATGACTATGATGATGGGGAGGAGGAGGATCGGGACAGGGGCTCGGACAGCGAGGGGGAATCCTGGGCTCTGGAGGGTAGCAGCGAAGGGGCTAGGAAGAACCATGCCGGGAGGGCGCAGTGAGGAGGAGAGATATCACAGATATGCAGACTCTACACTCAAACACACACACTAACTGACGTAATCAAACACACACACACAGAACAGGACAGAGCAGGACAGGGCAGGACAGAGCAGAGCAGGACAGGACAGGACAGAGCAGGACAGAACAGCGTACGACAGGGCAGGACAGAACAGCATAGGACAGAACAGGGCAGGACAGGACAGGACAGGACAGAGCAGAGCAGGACAGGACAGAGCAGGACAGAACAGCGTACGACAGGACAGGACAGAACAGGACAGGGCAGGACAGAGCAGAGCAGGACAGGACAGGACAGAACAGCGTAGGACAGGGCAGGAAGGAAAGGACAGCGTAGGACAGGGCAGGAAGGAAAGGACAGGGAAGGACAGGACAGAACAGTATAGGACAGGGCGGGAAAGGACAGGGAGGGCAGGACAAAACAGCATAGGACAGGGCGGGAAAGGAAAGTACAGGGAAGGACAGGACAGAACAGCATAGGACAGGGCAGGAAAGGAAAGGACAGGGAAGGACAGGACAGCAGAGCCATATGGTTGCCTGTATAGACACTATAACTCAGGTTTCCTGACTCGCAGGTTCTTGACAAGTGCCATGCAGTGAGACTATAATAAAACAAGAGACGGAGAAGCCACATGATGCAACCGTCTGGACTTGTGACTTGTGATATAGAGAAGAGAGAAGATGACAAGAATACTATCTTTGACGAAGCAAATGTCACATTTTTTACTATCTTCTTGTTTGTATCTATATAGAGGAATGTCCAAACCAGACAGCATGAACTGAACAGTAAATATGGATGCCAAGCAAAGCACACTTCTCAAAAAGAAATACAGAATGAAACCAAACTGAAAATGCTAATTCATTTGTTGGGCTTTTAAAAATGTTTTAATTTCTTCTTGTTTTATTTTCTTGATTTTTATTTTTATTTCAATTTATGAATAAGTCCCTGCATATCTATATACCATTATATTATTAGTCTTTGTTTGTAATCCTGGTTTTGATTTCTTCAGATTAGGTTTTGTGTTTGAGGAGTTTTCCAGCGGCGATATAGAGAGATTTGGAATCAGAATCAGAACCGGCATACCGCTAGCTGAATCTCCTTTCCAACTGGTGTTTTTTGGGCACTTTTGCTCGCTGTAGATGTCGATGATAATCAACTCAGTAATGTTAACTTGTGTTACAGTGACTCAAGTTGTGATTTGTTGTTATCAGGGGACTGGCATTAATCCATGTGCTTTCTTTCAACACAACAAACTATGCTGCCGATTGGACATGTGTCTTTGTGCCAAAGTTCGCAACTCATTTTCAGAAACAGAGAGTCAGTGACCCTAGACACCAACCAGTGCTCACACACACATCAAATATTCACGCCTAAATTAGACACACAAACACACAAACACACACACATACACACACTAAATCTCGGCTCTATAACAGATGAGCCATATTGGTTCGGGTGCTTAGACAGAGATTGACACTTGTCCATATATGTAGCACTTTGATATCCTGTTTTTAAATCAGGCAACGCTAGCAAAGTAAGTTACAATACAATACAATACAACAATATTAAATCAGGCAACGCTAGCAAAGTAAGTTACAATACAACAATATTAAATCAGGCCATGCTAGCAAAGTTACAATACAATACAATACAACAATATTAAATCAGGCAACGCTAGCAAAGTTACAATACAATACAATACAACAATATTAAATCAGGCAACGCTAGCAAAGTTACAATACAATACAATACAACAATATTAAATCAGGCAACGCTAGCAAAGTTACAATACAATACAATACAACAATATTAAATCAGGCAACGCTAGCAAAGTTACAATACAATACAATACAACAATATTAAATCAGGCAACGCTAGCAAAGTTACAATACAATACAATACAACAATATTAAATCAGGCAACGCTAGCAAAGTTACAATACAATACAATACAACAATATTAAATCAGGCAACGCTAGCAAAGTTACAATACAATACAACAATATTAAATCAGGCAACGCTAGCAAAGTTACAATACAATACAATACAACAATATTAAATCAGGCAACGCTAGCAAAGTTACAATACAATACAATACAACAATATTAAATCAGGCAACGCTAGCAAATTTACAATACAATACAACAATATTAAATCAGGCAACGCTAGCAAAGTTACAATACAATACAACAATATTAAATCAGGCCATGCTAGCAAAGTTACAATACAATACAATACAACAATATTAAATCAGGCAACGCTAGCAAAGTTACAATACAATACAATACAACAATATTAAATCAGGCAACGCTAGCAAAGTTACAATACAATACAATACAACAATATTAAATCAGGCAACGCTAGCAAAGTTACAATACAGTACAACTTTATTGTCCAATATTGACAGTACCGTCACTGCCAATCTTATCTCAACAGAAATCATCAGATGTCTGTCACATTAAATAACTATTTGACGATGTGCACAAGCAGACACTATTGCGTACACAAAAACACACACACACCCACACACACGCAA
Organism: Oncorhynchus tshawytscha; assembly: GCF_018296145.1. Classification (NCBI taxonomy): domain Eukaryota; kingdom Metazoa; phylum Chordata; class Actinopteri; order Salmoniformes; family Salmonidae; genus Oncorhynchus; species Oncorhynchus tshawytscha. The sequence continues at coordinate 74,424,688 of NC_056444.1, read as the reverse complement.
CCAGGATCTGTTATGGACAACGACATGGAAACAGACTTCTCAGGGCTTCTCTGTAAGGACCAAACCCTAGCATGTTTGCTAGAAACAGGCAATATTTATGTGTGTGTATTTTTGACTCAGTCAATTGGATCTGTCCAGTGAACCCCTATCTCTGTGTACATAGAAGAGATATGACTAGTCTACAAATGGCCTGGATGCCAGTCTGTTACCCTTTTCACACTATCATGACAACCTAACCCAAACTGTACTGACTTCACATTGTCCTTCAGTCCATGGTTCCAACAACTATGGTGAGTGCATAACTAGGCCAGCTCTGTACAGCTCAGTTTGGCTTGGCTTGGCTCGCTAGTGTGAAAAGACTAAACCTGTCTCAGACCAGATTTGGCCTGCAGCATTGTCACTGCTCTGCCATGCCTGACCTGTGCTGCTGGCATCCAAGAAACCAACTGCCTTCTCATCTAAAAGCCATTATATCATCATGTCTTTGTAAGGTTGTATGATATTCTCTCTCAGCGTTTTGTGTTCTCATATTTCATTTCTTCTCAATCGTCTTTGTTGCCAAAATGTCTCAGTCAATATGTAACCAGCTGGTCATAGTGCAGCTGGCTGGCTACATACAGTACAGAGGTTTGTATGCAGTCTCTCTGTGAAGCAATATGAACAGGAATGCGACAGCCTCCCAGCAGTAGAGAGAGAGTGACCTACTGTGCAGTACTCTCTGAATGTGGGCCTCCTGACCTGATTTGAGTGTGTGTTAATGCTTTAACATGTCTCCTCTGCCATTGGGTGAATGTTCTCTGTATGGTGCTGTGATGTCATACGGTGCCGAGCGGAGCAGAGAAGCGAGGTTTGATGACCTCATCACCGCTCCTCTCTGTCTGCCCTGTCAGGCATTCATGATGCAAACACAACGCTGAGGTCATGTGACACAACATGGTTCTGATGCAGGTCTTATTTTCTGTACAACACAGCCAAGGTATTGTCCAATTTTCTGTTCATACCAACTCATACAAAGAAAAAGCCATATAAATAAATTACTTTTGTGAGATTAACAGATTATTTTATTGTGTTACTTTTACTTTTACTCTGTTTTCATCTGTGTTTAGAGTGAATGTTTGAACAATTGGTAGTTTCCTTATATCTCGGAGGGAATAACCATAAAGATCCTATTAAATTACAATACCCATCACAGCCCTGGCTGACCATTGTTGACCAACTGCCCTTACCGAAATGGCGAACCTTTTTATACTGTCAGAAGAAGGTTCATGTCCATTCTATTACGGGAATAGCCTCGACTCAGAATGGGAAAATGTTTTGTCTTGTGTCTTGTGTTATGACATGTTACTTACAACACCGTTATGAATGTGTTTTAAACTACACTTCCGATTATGTATTACCAGGTTATTTTTTTAATGATAGCCCCGCCCCTTCACCAGCAGTGAGCCGTGAGCCTGGGTACAAGACTACTGGGTACAAGACTACTGGGTACAAGACCACTGGGTACAAGACCACTGGGTACAAGATCATTTCAGTGTGATCGCATCTCAGCACAGTGAATAACAATAGAGGGCGCTCTTGCACTGTGGCTACACAGGCCAACCAGTGAGCAGTGCCAATGTAGACAAACCATGCATATAGAATAGGATGAAGCAGACACTTTAATAGGTCATGATATGCATCGCAAATGGCACCCTACTCTCTACATAGTGCACTACTTTTGACCCTGGTCATAGCAGTGGACTATAGAGCAGATGTGGTGCCATTTGGTACGCAGACATGGAAAGCAGTGGGTATCACAGACAATAAATCTCTGTCTTTGGGTCTTGCTAAACAAGGACATCATATAAGAGGGTGGTGTGCTCCCTTCTCTCTAGCTCTGTGGATCCCATAATTGGAGCACCGGTGGTTAAGGTGTTGACCTTTAATCATCAGAATCATCTAATATAGCAGGGGGTGGGGGGTTAAAGTGTTTACCTTGAATCATCAGAATCATCTAATATAGCAGCAGGGGGGGTTAAGGTGTTTACCTTGAATCATCAGAATCATCTAATATAGCAGTGGGGGGTGTTAAGGTGTTTACCTTGAATCATCAGAAACATCTAATATAGCAGGGGGTTAAGGTGTTTACCTTGAATCATCAGAAACATCTAATATAGCAGGGGGTTAAGGTGTTTACCTTGAATCATCAGAATCATCTAATATAGCAGGGGGGTTAAGGTGTTTACCTTGAATCATCAGAATCATCAGAATCATCTAATATAGCAGCGGGGGGGGTTAAGGTGTTTACCTTGAATCATCAGAATCATCAGAATCATCTAATATAGCAGCGGGGGGGTTAAGGTGTTTACCTTGAATCATCAGAATCATCAGAATCATCTAATATAGCAGCGGGGGGTTAAGGTGTTTACCTTGAATCGTCAGAATCATCAGAATCATCTAATATAGCAGCGGGCGGGGGGGTTAAGGTGTTTACCTTGAATCATCAGAATCATCAGAATCATCTAATATAGCAGCGGGGGGTTAAGGTGTTTACCTTGAATCATCAGAATCATCAGAATCATCTAATATAGCAGCGGGGGGTTAAGGTGTTTACCTTGACTCATCAGAATCATCAGAATCATCTAATATAGCAGCGGGGGCGGTTAAGGTGTTCATCAGAATCATCTAATATAGCAGCGGGGGGTTAAGGTGTTTACCTTGAATCATCAGAATCATCAGAATCATCTAATATAGCAGCGGGGGGGGTTAAGGTGTTTACCTTGACTCATCAGAATCATCAGAATCATCTAATATAGCAGCGGGGGCGGTTAAGGTGTTCATCAGAATCATCTAATATAGCAGCGGGGGGGGGGTTAAGGTGTTTACCTTGAATCATCAGAATCATCAGAATCATCTAATATAGCAGCAGGGGGTTAAGGTGTTTACCTTGAATCATCAGAATCATCTAATATAGCAGTGGGGGGGGTTAAGGTGTTTACCTTGAATCATCAGAATCATCTAATATGGCAGCAATATAATATCAGAGAAGGTAGAGATGCATGCTTCTACACACAGTGTCCTTCAAACTACAGTACACTATACGGTTGCTTTTATTAACAGATGCAGTCTAGAGAGGAGAGTGATAAACTGAGAGAGGCAGGGATTCTATCAATTATATGATTGCTATAATTAACAATAATTAAATACAGATCAATAAAGAGGGACTGGGGATTAGAATAAGGTCCATAGCTGCTTTACAAGGAACCACTAAATAGCTGCTTTACAAGGAACCACTAAATTGCCCCATATAGGCAACCCCAATAACACGTTGCCATGGAAACCCCCAGGGACAGGGTTTGCACAGGCACCACCTTTCCAATCCTACAAGCAGTGATTAGGTCAATTACTGTGCTACCATGCTGCAGACCAGACCAGTAGCATGGTAGCACCAGACCAGACCAGTAGCATGGTAGCACCTGACCAGACCAGTAGCATGGTAGCACCAGACCAGACCAGTAGCATGGTAGCACCAAACCAGTCCAGTAGCATGGTAGCACCAGACCAGACAAGTAACATGGCAGCACCATACCAAACCAGCAGCATGGTAGCACCAGACCAGACCAGTAGCATGGAATCACTAGACCAGACCAGCAGCATGGTTGCAACAGACCAGCAGCATGATAGCACTAGACCAAACCAGCAAAAGACCAGCAGTATGGTAGCACCAGACCAGCAGCATGGTAGCACCAGACCAGAACAGTAGCATGGTAGCACCAGACCAGTCCAGTAGCATGGTAGCACCAGACCAGACCAGCAGTATGGTAGCACCAGACCAGACCAGTAGCACGGTAGCACTATACCAGACCAGCAGCATGGTAGCACCAGACCGGTAGCACCAGACCGGACCAGCAGCATGGTAGCACCAGACCAGCAGCATGGTAGCATTGTACCAGACCAGCAGCATGGTAGCACCAGACCAGACCAGCAGCATGGTAGCGCCAGCCCAACAGCATGGTTGCACCAGCCCAGCAGCATGGTAGAACCAGACCAGACCAGCAGCATGGTAGCACCAGACCAGACCAGTAGCATGGAATTACTAGACCAGACCAGCAGCATGGTAGCACCAGACCAGCAGCATGGTAGCACCAGACCAGCAGCATGGTAGCACCAAACCAGACCAGCAGCATGGTAGCACCAGACCAGCAGGATGGTAGCACCAGATCAGCAGCATGGTAGCACTAGACCAGACCAGTAGCGTGGAAGCACTAGACCAGACCAGCATCATGGTAGCACCAGACCAGACCAGCATCATAGTAGCACCAGACCAGACCAGCAGCGTGGAAGCACTAGACCAGACCAGCATCATGGTAGCACCAGAACGGCAGCATGGTATCACCATTCCAGCAGCATGGTAGCACTAGACCAGACCAGCAGCATGGTAGCACCAGACCAGCAGCATGGTAGCATCAGACCAGACCAGACATAAGGAACAAAAGTTAGATCAGAGTGTGTGATAAAGAGAGAAAACGTCATGACTTGGACTGTGTGTGATGAAACATTTAGGGGCTATAAGGACATCCTGGAGACATATAAGTAGGCAGTAACCCACCTAACAACAAATGTTTCCCTTTAAGAGTCTAATGTTTTCATAGGAATGTGCCATTGATGTGCAAGGACTGTTTCCAAGATACCATTCCCTTAATGTCAAACACAATTTACCCAGAATGTGATTACCATGTTCTCAGAATCTTCAATATTAATGTTCTAGACATGTTTTATTGGAATGTTGCAAGAAAATTCCAGTGTCCAGTTGTCTGAGGGTTAGGAGAATATTCCATCAACATCACACCAAACAATCACAGAACACAGGCATATTACTCTGTTTTAATGTTATTTCTTGATCACTATATTAAAAAAAAGATTTTCTTGAGTGTACTTTTATTTAACAGAGCTGAGATTTACTTTGAAGTGTAAAGTGTAGCAATGCAGGTGAAATCAGTAATTGACACAGACATGGTTGTGTAGAGTTCCACAGGGATGCTGGCCCATGTTGACTCCAATTATTCCCACAGTTGTGTCAAGTTGGCTGTGTGTCCTTTGGGTGGTGGACTATTCTTGAAACACACAGGAAACTGTTGAGCGTTAAAAACCCAGCAGCGTTGCAGTTCTTTACAAACTCAAACCGGTGCGCCTGGCATCTACTACCATACCCCGTTCAAAGGCACTTAAATATTTTGCCTTGCCCCTTCACCCTCTGATTGGTACACATACATAATCCATGTCTCAATTGTCTCAAGGCTTAAAATGCTTATTTAGGAGAATATAAACTTTTTCAGGACCATGTCTTTCAAAGATAATTTATAAACATCCAAATAACTTTCCATGCTTGTTCAATGAACCATAAACAATTAATGAACATACACCTGTGGAACGGTCGTTAAGACACTAACAGCTCACAGACGATAGGCAATTAAGGTCAGTTATGAAAACTTAGGACACTAAACAGGCCTTTCTACTGACTCTGAAAAACACCAAAAGAAAGATGCCCAGGGTCCCTCCTAATCTGCGTGAACGTGCCTTAGGCATGCTGCAAGGAGGAATGAGGACTGCAGATGTGGCCAGGGCAATAAATTGCAATGTCCGTACTGTGATACGCCTAAGACAATGCTACAGGGAGAGAGAACGGACAGCTGATTGTCCGAACATCACACCTGCGGGACAGGTACAGGATGGCAACAACTGCCCGAGTTACACCAGGAGCGCACAATCCCGCCATCTGTGCTCAGACTGTCTGCAATAGGCTGAGAGAGGTTGGACTGAGGGCTTGTAGGCCTGTTGTAAGGCAGGTCCTCACCAGACATCACCGGCAACAACGTTGTCTATGGGCACAAACCCACCGTCGCTGGACCAGACAGGACTGGCAAAAAGGGATCTTCACTAACGAGTTGCGGTTTTGTCTCACCAGGGGTGATGGTCGGATTCGCGTTCATCGTCGAAGGAATGAGCGTTACACCGAGGCCTGTACTCTGGAGCGAGATCGATTTGGAGGTGGAGGGACGGTCATGGTCTGGGGCAGTGTGTCACAGCATCATTGGACTGAGCTTGTTGTCATTGCAGGCAATCTCAACGCTGTAAATTACAGGGAAGACATCCTCCTCCCTCATGTGGTACCCTTCCTGCAGGCTCATCCTGACATGACCCTCCAGCATGACAATGTCACCAGCCATACTGCTCGTTCTGTGGGTTATTTCCTGCAAGACAGGAATGTCAGTGTTCTACCATGGCCAGCGAAGAGCCCGGATCGCAATCCCATTGAGCACGTCTGGGACCTGTTGGATCGGAGGGTGAGGGCTAGGGCCATTCCCCCTAGAAATGTCCGGGAACTTGCAGGCGCCTTGGTGGAAGAGTGGGGTAACATCTCACAGTAAGAACTGGCAAATCTGGTGTAGACCGTGAGGAGGAGATACACTGCAGTACTTAATGCAGCTGGGGGCCACACCAGATACTGACTCTTACATTTGATTTTGACCCCCTTTGTTCAGGGACACATTATTCCATTTCTGTTAGTCACATGTCTGTGGAACTTGTTCAGTCTATGTCTCAGTTGTTGAATTTTGTTATGTTCATACAAATATTTACACATGAAGTTTGCTGAAAATAAATGCAGTTGACAGTGAGGACGTTTTTTTTTTGCTGAGTTTATAATCAACGTCACACCAAACACGATGACATTTCAAAAGGAGGCAAATAATTAGTCTGACAAACTTATTTTTTTCATCATTGTGATGTAGCCAGATTTACTTTAGATGCAGTATAACTTTAGCTAGCTAGATAAGAATGAGGGTTTTTCACCCTGAACAGTTATCATCAATTTCAAACCTTCACTATAGGAAGAGACAAGCATGAAGAGGGAACGACGGGAGAGAGAGTGGAATGATAGAGAGAGCTGCTCTTAAAAGGGTAATAGAGAAAGTAAGAAAGACGAGAGAATATTCCACAGACAAGGGCGAGTGAGGAAGGTAGACTAGGAAGGATCAGGGAAGAAAAAAAGGGGGGTGGAGAATTAAACAAGAAATAAAGTGGAAGAAAAAAAGTGATTTGGGTAAGAGAGGCAAAGAGAGCTGGGGGGCAGGCAGCCTGCCTGGCAGAGGTCATAAAGCCTATGTCTGTATCCCAAATGGCACCAATTTCCCTGTATAGTGCACTGCTTTTAACCAGAGCTCTGATTAAATGTAGTGCACTATATAGGAAACTAAGTGCCATTTGAGACGAATCCTAGTAAGATGCCTCTGGCTCTTCATATCTTTTACATTTCTAATTAAAACAGATAAAGAGTGAGGGAGACATCAATCCACCACTGATTTCCCAGTTAAGGTTTTAGAGCAGGCTGTAAACTAGGCAGCCCGGCATCATTGATTTTATAATTAGCTACCGTCACCCCAGACATGAGCTGGAGGGAGCAGAGGAGAGGAGATGAAGGAGAGGGGGAGTTGGGGAAGGAGAGAGGTGCAGGTAAAGACGGGCAGGGGGGTAAGATAAGAACGCAGAATGTCATCTGAGGTCAGAGAAGAGAGGGAGTGAGTGAGTGAGAGAATGGAAGAGAGAGTGAGGAGATAGAGATAGATATTCAGAAGAGAAGATGAGACCTGATTAGCAAATTAGTATCAGAAATACCCTGAAGGAAGCAACCCAAAATGTTTGAATATTTCTCTTCCATCAAAAAAAACAGGCACATTAGACACAATTGATACAGATCTGTTTTTTTTAATTATTATTACAGAAACAAATCCACACGCTTAATGACCCTATATATAAATACCAAAGAATATACATTTTTTAAATAGGTAAGATGACCTCCACAAACAAAACATCATACACACCAGCAAACCACTGGAGCCGTATAGCAATGAGAGTAGGTAGGTATCCTGGAAGGAAGTTACAGCATACACTCATGTAGCTCACAGTAGACAAAGAATAGAACTCCCACAGAAATCTAAAATGACGTCAACAAAAAGGATAGATCTCAGTGCTACGCAACTTTGGGTGCACATACCAGGATGTCAAATTCACCCACCCACAGTAGCTAATAGAGATGTAGTACTAGATTACACTAGAGGTAGAGCTGAAAGGGTGTAGAGACGAAGAGGGGTACTCCAAAACCCTCTGAAGCACAGCCTTCAATTATCAATGATGTCCATCACAGTTGAATTAGTGCATTTCTGTATTTTATTTTCAATAAATGTGCAAAGAAAAGCATGTGTTCACTTTTCCATTGTGGCATATTGTGTGTAAATGGTTGAGAGAAAACATCTATTTAATCCATTTTGAATCCAGACTGTAACACAACAAAATGTGGAATAAGTCAAGGGGTGTGAATACTTTCTGAAGGCTCTGTGTATGTGACAGATGTCACACTTTCCCTACAGCTACACCTCTGTGTGAAGGAACACAGTGATGTCCTATACAGTAGAATCAATATCTCGACCCTTTGGGCTAACATTTCAAACCTTATCAGATAGTTGTGAGAGGTTACATTTACTTTTAGAAAGAAAATCAGAGAAAGACAAACAAGAGAGTAAACAAAACACTATGGTAATGATTATGATAATAACAGACTGGATTAATAAGGAGTATCCAAGTGTAAAAATAAAATAGCAATGTAGCCCCCAAAACATCTCTTACTGCAAAAAAAACAGGTGCAAATAGAGCAAATTACAAATATACCAAGCAAAAAGTGTCCCTGGCACCTTATTCTTTCTTAAAGGGGGCAATCTGCAGTTCAAACAACAACAATGGCAGATTGCCCCTTTAAATGACCTAGCTTTAGTATTCTCTTCTTATCAAATGTCATTAACTTAAACTAAACCAGAACATAACTTCATTACGATATAACTTGATTACGATACATCTGTATCTATAAATTACATTATGTTATCATGAGATTCCTTAGTTTACAAGTCTTGTTTGCCAGACTGATGATGCTTGGCTGAAGAAGAGACTATTCATTTCCCAATTTGTTATTTAGGCACAAATGTAGAACTACATCACTCTAAAGCAGAGCTTTGAGCATGACCATGTACAGTACATCTAGTCTAATAAAACGGATCATCTAGAAATACTTCTTCTATAACAAATACATTGATTTAGCTTTAAAACCAAACACTGATTTAAGGTTAAAATGTGGTATGATGTATGCTCTTATTGCAGGGACTCTACAGCTACCAGCCTGCAGGAGCAATAGCTTTATGTAAATGAGGATAGAATATATTATGAGATTAATAAAAACATGAGAGAACATTAAAATGTCACTCCGACCACTCTAACTACCATTCTGCTCTACCATTCATCCTGATTAATCTCTCTATAACTTCCCCCAACCGTTTTTCCCATTTCAGATGCTTCTCTGTCTGTAATTATCCTCTCAACTAGCACTAGGACAGCATTAATAAAGCAAGAATCAAATAATAATGAAGAACAGAAAGTGCTTATAATATAAAATCTTAGGTTTGAATATGAGGAAAATCATGTTATGTGTCAGTACTTTACAATGATTCTTCTAATATAGTTGTAGTGTGTTTCAATAACTATAATTACAGTATTCTGAAAAGGTAAAAGTTTGCTGCGCAGACAGAAAAGTTAAAAGCAACTTTTCGATTTTATAATGGAGAGAACTGTGAATACAGCCTAATCAACCAGACTGACTCAACCAGACTACTATGAATATACTGTAACAAATAAATGCAATGTTTTTCATCGTTCTTTTCTAGGAGACGAAACGTTGAAACAATTCTACAGTATTTCTTTCTGGCTCGACTGAAATCAGAGAGGGAGCCTTCAATAACTGACTTATGTTAATTAGTGACCTGTCATGATGCCTCATAAAGTGACACAATCCATAAAGCTCACAACATCAACTCCTCCTGCAACTGAAATAACCCTGTTATAAAACATTACTATTTCAAATCGAATTAACCCTTTAAAATGTCAAATGTTTTACGCTTTATAACAGTCCTATGTCAGGTCGTAACTACGATTTCAGCTATTATGACAGGTATTATGTCATTCTTAAGACCAGGTTAAGTATAATGGGGGCAACACAACAGCCTTATAGTCATACGTCAAAGAAAGAGTTCATATAAAATGTAAAAGCAAATTGCATATTAACATAGTTTGTCAAGAGTAGAGGTGAGTTGTAGTGTATGTGCTTGTGTGCTGAATGGCAAGTTAAAGTAATGGCCAAACAGCCAGTGCTGGTGTAGATCTGATCCTGCATCGCCATTCTACCACTGAGAGGTATCAGCCAGGTCACTGGATGACAGGGAACAACCAAGAAAGGAAAGGTGGTGAACAATCAATCAATCAAATCTTTATCTTTATCGTCACAATTGCGAAATGTGTAGTGGAGTCAAGGCACAGCAGAACTGTAGAAAAGGAATGTAATATGAAAAGAAAGAGGTGAGAGATGGAGGGAGGGAGAAATATAGAGGGAAAGCGTGGGAGAGTGCTTTAATGATGCTGAAAATTGGCCCGTGACTGCGGTACTAGCCTGTAGACAAATCATTGCTACAGCCTGCTGTCAACGAATCTGTCCCCTTGTTCTCCCTTATCCCCTCCCTCACTCCCTCCTTGCGTCACTCACTGTGCCTTACACTGTCTTACACCATCTCTTTCTCCTCCTCCTCCTCACCCTCATTCAACTTCTTTTACGACCTGATATTGAAAACTTCCATCTCTGCGAGCCATACTCAGCCTATCATCGTAAATACCATCCCTGTGTGTGTGTGTGTGTGTGTGTGGAGAATGACAGTACAGTGGGTGTGTGTGTGTGTGATGAGAATGACAGGACTGTGTGTGCGTGGGGGGGAGAATGACAGGACTGTGTGGGTGGGAGAATGACAGGACTGTGTGTGTGTGGGGGGGGTGGAATGACAGGACTGTGTGTGTGTGTGTGTGTGTGTTACCTGAGGACAGTGGTCTCAGGCAGCAGCAGAGCTGTCTCGTCTCCAGAGCTGTGTCCTCCACATAGGGCTGTGTCACCCTCCTCCTCCTGCACACACACACAAATACACACACACACACACACAAATACACACACAAATACACACACGCACAAATAGAGAGAGAGCAGCGAGGCACACATGTAATAATCATATACATGTCCAGCAATAAGCCATAATAGTGTAATAAGCCACAATAGTGTAATAAGCCACAATAGTGTAATAAGTCATTATAGTGTAATAAGCCACAATAGTGTAATAAACCACAATAGTGTAATAAACCACAATAGTGTAATAAGCCACAATAGTGTAATAAGCCACAATAGTGTAATAAGCCACAATAGTGTAATAAGCCACAATAGTGTAATAAGTCACTATAGTGTAATAAGCCACAATAGTGTAATAAACCACAATAGTGTAATAAACCACAATAGTGTAATAAGCCATAATAGTGTAATAAGTCATTATAGTGTAATAAGCTTTAGTGCAATAGGCCATAATAGTGCAATAAGTCAATGTAATAAGCTATAATAGTGTAATAAGCCATAATAGTATAATAGTATATAATAGTATAATAAGCCACAATAGTGTAATAAGCCATAATAGTGCTATAAGCCATAATAGTGTAATAGTACAATAATGCAATAGTGCACAGGCAGGCCTAATTACCTTCACATGATAACAACTAAACCAAATGAGTCACAGTCAAACGAAGATAAGTCATGTTATCACCAGGCTATAAGCCTAAGGAAACAGCCAGGCTAACTGTACAGGATATGAGTCCAGAATGAGTGTGTGTGTGTGTGTGTGTGTGTTTGTGTGTGTGTATGTGTGCGCGTGTAAGAGCATCTGATACCGTCTCTTACCGACTCAGAGCTGTGTGTCAGGGTATCTTCTGATTGCCTTGGCAACGAAAGGGGGGCGGGCTGGCTGATGACTACGCCCCCTCGGGAGAGGGGCCGTGACATATCCCTGGGGGAGGAAGGGGGGGTGGAGGGAAGCATGGAGTCAGGCTGGGCCTGGGGGTCACACAGGCTGTAGTGGGCCAGAGGGCGGGAGGACAGAGAGTTCTGGCGGGGGGGCTGCAGGGCCTCAGGGTTTTCATCCTCAGAGTCAGACAGAGAACTGTCAGGGAGACCTGTCAGACACACAGAGTGGAAAACAACAGTGTTAAGTGATCAACAGAGCACGGCAAGGGTCAGGAGTTCTCCCTGGAGGGGAAAAACTCCTGGCTCTAGTCTCCGTATCTACCTCATGATAGGTTGAATTAATCTCAGATTCTATTTGGTGTAGAAATAGAATCTCTTGTTGTGACAGCCCACAGATCAAATGAGCACTGCTGTAGTGCTGTACATACAGCTCAGTGTTAGGGCGGGTCCACAATGTTTTAGTGTGGGTGTGTCCGCTCACTGGTGGGGGCGAACACTGCAGCGCTCCACTTGGCATCTGCCACAGCCTCCATCCTCTGTTCCACCTGACGCATGTACTCCATCAGGTCCTGTACAGAGGAGAGCAGAGACCTGTCAGACACTCATCTACACACACAACTGTTATCCCAACATAACCCCTAGCCTCTACACCTCTAGACACAGGAATTATTATCTCTCTGTGTGTGTGTGCGTGTAAGTGCGTGTGTGTGCGTGCGTGTGTATGGGCGCGTGTCTCCCTCCCCATGGCAGAAGGACAGAGAGCGTCTGGAGTAGTGGGTAGGGGATAGCAGTTGATTCAGAAATGTGAATGTATGTGGACAGTGGGAAAGGGAAATGGTGGTTGAAGTGTTGGACAGGTGTAGAGAAGGGGTCCTGCCTGTTTCTCCAGCAGCAGCTCTTCCTCCTCCTTCTGGGCCACCCTCAGACTGGCCTTCAGCTCCTGGAGCTCCCTGCGTGTCTCACTCAGCTGCACCTACAAGGGGCAGTCATCAATAGCAGGAGTCATATACTGCTATACACAGCCTGATCAGCAGCACAGCACATCATAAGTAATCAAAGAGACTAGTTTTTCCAGTTTGAAGGTTTCAGCATGTTGACAGAAATATATAATAACCCAAAATAAAGTATTTTATCGGAATCAAACCCACAATCTTGGAGCTGCAAGTACTATAGAGGACACATTTCAGTATCAGTGGAGGCTGCTGATGGGAGGATAGCTCATAATAATGTCCGGAATGGAGTCAATGGAATGGTATCAAACACGTTTTTAGGTGTTTCATGTGTTTGATATCATTCCATTTACTCAATTTCGGCCAGTATTATGAGCCGTCCTCCCCTCAGCAGCCTCCACTGGTGTGTATAGAGAGTTGATTTTGATTTCCAAGTTTGTTGGTGTATCCAGTCATATCTGTAAATGTTGATTTCCATGTGGTAGAGTAGGTGTTGCTCTTTACCCGGTTACAGTCCTTCTCTCTTCCCAGCTCCACTTCCACCTTCTTTCTCTCCATCCTCTCCTCCTGAAGCTTCTCCTCAATCCACTGCATCTCTCCAATCAGCTTCTCCAGACGCTCTCTGTCCTTCTGCCAGGGTGAGAAACAGACCGTTAACATTTAGTCATTTAGCATATGCTCTTATCCAGAGCGACTTACAGGACTAACTAGGGTTTAAGTGCCTTGCTCAAGGGCACATCGACAGATTTTTCACCTAGTAGGCTCAGGAATTCAAACCAGCGACATTTCGGTAGCTGGCCCAACACTCTTAATACCTCTTGCGTCGACCCAAGACGCAATCGTCCCATCTAGCCATCAGCAAATGCAAATGCGCTACGCCAAATGCTAATAGCACTCGTTAAAACTCAAACGTTCATTAAAACACACATGCAGGGTAATGAATTAAAGCTACACTCGTTGTGAATCTAGCCAACAAGTCAGATTATTAAAATGCTTTTCGGCGAAAGCATGAGAAGCTATTATCTGATAGCATGCAACACCCCGAAATACCTGAAGGCGACGTAAACAAAAGAATTCGTGCCCCTTAAACAATACATGCAAGTGGCGCATGGATATTTTTTTCAGTTTTCAGTGATCAGTTTTTCTTGCGCTTTTCGATGAAACAGACGCTCTGTTATAGTCACAGCGGTGATTTAACCAGTTTTAGAAACGTGAGAGTGTTTTCTATCCACACATACTAATCATATGCATATACTATATTCCTGGCATGAGTAGCAGGACGCCGAAATGTTGCGCGATTTTTAACAGAATGTTCGAAAAAGTAGGGGGTCGACTTAACCACTAGGCTACCTGCTGCTAGGCTACCACACAGTCAAAAGAATGTTGATATGTTATTTTGCTGCTAAGACATTCTGCTACTTGCATTCAAAATGACTACTTGAGTAATCCAATTCATATGATTAGGTCCATCCATGATTATTACTGTCTGCGGTGGTGTATCCTACCGAAGTGGTACGCTGCAGGCTCTGTCTCTCCTGGGCCCAGTGTGCTCTGCCCTCCCTCAGAGTCAGGTTGGCGTCAGCTAGCTGCAGGGTGAGCTG